>NC_142606.1:42039066-42339066 GCF_041222555.1 Hakea prostrata | reverse complement strand
TAATATCACATTGTGTAATTCCTCCGACAAGCTTGATTACTAGAGCCAAACTTCTGCTATATTTCTCCTACCATACCGCTATATTATTATCCTTCATGATGTAAAACTCTAATATTATATTTTCTTCGGCTAACAATCCTCTGCCGTATTGGTCTCCTTATAGCAATGGGAGATTTTACCTCACCATCGCTGAAGAATATACCAGGCTATCCTCCTTTTCTAAATGAGAACCACCACTGCTATAGAATCGCACTCAACCCAAACCTTCTTCACATGTAACTGCCTTGCCCAAACCATACCATATATAAAAGCCTCCAACTTAGCCTCAAAGTCCGATTAGAGAATCTAAATTTGATAAAAGCTTGATGTATGGTACGGTTCTAGATGATGAACCAACCTTACAGGACAAAGCTTTGTCTGAATTTCAGCAAAATTCATTGTTTCTCTAGTTTTGCCGGACGGTGCAATGGCGAAGTTTGCCAAAAAATTGCACATTGCTTAAAACCAGTGTACATTGTCATTGGGGGGCGACACGAAATAAACATAAAGTCGGCGATATATCGCCATCGCCGACGGTTGACATGTCGTTCGATTTCTCCGACACCAGCACCACCCACTACCCCGACCGGACACACCGACTACCCCGACGGTCGACATGTTGTTCGTTTCCTCATCTCTATTTTGCATCTTCCAACCCAATTTCTCTAAGAAATCAAGCATCTTCTCCTTCTGCTCCTGACTGAATTTCAACCTGAACCTCTTTCGTCCATTAGGAGTTGCAGTGGTTGCTCCTACAGTCACTTGATGATTGTAATTATTAACCAGTTGATGGGAATCTGATGGAGCAGAGAGACTCGAGTTCAAAGCCAGTAACATGTAAGGTGCTGATGGGTAGTAAGAAGAAGAAAGTGGAGGTGGGGAAGGTGAATTGGGGCTTTGGGCACAAGTGGTGTTAGAGCTTAGAAGGTGGTGGTGGTGGTGGTAGTGGAAATCGAAGGGAAGGGAGGCTTCTTCAGGTTCACGGTGGTGGAAGTTGCGATGCCAACCACAAGCGGCATATCTGAGGAGAAGAAGAAGAAGAAACACGCACCTGCATATCGCCAAAAGTCGCCCGACATGTCGACTTGCGTCGCCGTGTCAGGCGTATCACCAGGCACCGATACGGCAACACAAGTACCTTGCTTAAAACTATGATTATGATTAGATGCTATAAAAGATAAGCGGAGGAAGCTGGATTATACAGATCTAGCGTGTTTGATTTGACCTGTAATGTGCTTAGGGGATCCCGATTGAACTGAGTTGACACAGTGAATGGACACCGGGTTTCAGTTAAGTAGTTACTAGTTATTGAAAACGAATGATCGCGCCAAAAACGCAAGAAATGGATACGGAAAGGATAACATATTTATGTAAGGGTATTTTCGTCCTTTTAACTTAAAAAGGCAACCGCCAACGAGAAGATGAAATGAGTTCTAAACTCGATGAAAGAGCTGAGAGATAACATATTTATGCGAGGGTATTTGCTTCAGTTGCGTTTTGATTTCGTCTGATTTTTTTTATCGCTGCTGAAGAATGCGAGAGATAGCCAATCAACTCAAGATAATCATTCTTGTGTTCTTGTCGCCGGCGGCGTCAAATTTTCCGTTAAACTAGCCATCGTTTGAAACTTGAGTAGCATTCAAGGTAGTTCCCGATGCTTTCCTTCTGCTTTTTGTGTAGATAATACATAAATTTCAGTTTATCGGCATGTGGTTTTCCCTGTGTTCTCTTCTGTCTTCTAATTGTTGGTTTCGTTTTTGGTGATTTGGTCAAAATTAATTTGAGTTTGTTTACGGTGGTGGCAAGGTTTGTAAGTCTGGAAGAATTGGAGTTTATTTTGGCTCCATAGAAATCAAGATTGGTTATGACCAAATCAGAAGTTGAATTGTAGGGCTTTTAAACGTCCCACGTATCAGAAACTGGTCTTTGTTTTTCCTTGGAGGTGTGATCTTAATACCGTTTCTTTTACTCACTAATTGTTAGGTCTCTCTCTCTCTTTCTCACCTTTGAAGCTTGGAGTTCAACTATCTGTGGTTTCTGGTGCAGTTGAGATTTTGTGAAGGCGAAGTAAGTGGCCCTTAAAGTTTCTTCCCCCCCCCCCCCCCCCCAATTCTCCGAGTGCTGATGTGATTATCTGATCTTCCTATGAATTCTACTAAAAAGTATATACAGGTTTGGCATATTTGATCATTTCTGAGTCCTTGGTATTCCTTCTTCTTCTTCTTTGTTTTCTTGGGTTGTCTTTAATCATTATGGATCTGCACTCAGTCGTATTAGTAGAAACTAAATATTTATGATGAACACCTTTGATCCCCCATCTCTATTTGATTTTTATATGTTAATCTTATTTCTTTTGAATTTTCATTCTTGTTCAATCTTCATTCATTACGTAGGGACCAGAAAATGAACCAAAAATTGTAGCTCTGAGACTACATTGAATAACATTAACTTTAGCAAGATTTGAATTCTTGATTAATCAAGAGCAAATTTAAAACAAGCATCAGATTTTTGTGCTTTCAGATTTCTATTTTCACTCTCTCTGTAACAAACTCACCTACGGCCCTTACCAGGATTTTTGGAGATAGATTGAGTCTGTTCACAGATTCTGGTTACTATTAATTCTTGATGTGTTAATGGGACAATCTCATTTCTTTCTGCGAGTTTTCCTGCTTGTCCATTGTGTTATTCAGATGCTTGTTAACAGAACAAATAGCACAATGTCGTGCGACAATATCTTGATTTTGCTTTTTGTCTCTGACTCTGGGAGTGTTCCTGTGTAGGTTATGGCCCGTCAGGAACCAGTTGGTAGTTCCGGAGGGATTTCGATACAAAATAATGTAGTTCCTACAACTAGAAGGCCTCGGATTATATTAGCTGGAAGTGGAAGCGTATCTGCAATGGAGTTTCAGGTTTTAAGGAAATTTCTCCGTCGATGGGCAGACACTAAAGTGGTCGTCACCAAGACATTTTCACAGCTTATTGATAAACCATCATTTCCTGATAGTGTTTCTTTTTACGTTGATGACGCTGAATGGCTCCTTTGGAAGAAACCAGAAGACCCAATGCTTCATATTGAGCTTTGTAATTGGGCTGATATCATGGTTATCGCACCCCTGTCAGCCAATACACTTGGCAAGGTACATATTTTCTAATTAGTGAACTACTGTTCACTGGGTTTTTGATTTGTGGTAAACTAGTGAAATAATTCAGGGAGCTATAATATATTTACAAGGATATCAATTCCATCTGGAGGTTATCGCCTCTCCCAGTTGTGGCATTTTGTTAAGATCAACTTCTTACCCAAAATGCAACCCTCAGCATTTGTTCAACTTCTGACATCTTGTTAATTGCTTAAGTAGATATGGCTAGGTTGGCATTTTTGGGTGTTCTCTGGTCTTGCTCATTTATGCTTCTTAACGAATAAAAGCCTAACATACCTTCATTTTCATGTGAACTCTTTTCCCTGCTTACTTGAAAGTAGGAACTCATAGCTGAGATTTTCTTCATTGGAAACGATCTTCATGTCAAGTTTACTTAAGCCAAGTCTAAACCTGATTATAGACTTCAACTTCCTTCCTGATTTGAGTTGCATAATAGAGAATGAGAATTGTTGATACCAAAAAGAGCCTTGGCAAGTCTTTGTCTTCTGTTTTTTATGTAATGTACATTGCTCAATCTCATGTTGGTTCTCCTCTCTATTCTGATAGATTGCATTGGGCTTAAGTAATGACCTTTTGACATCCATTGTTGGAGCCTGGGACTTTAGTAATAAGCGGCTTCTCGTTGCACCATCAATGAATACGTCCAAGTGGTACTTTGACAAAACTCTCACACAAGGGCTTCTTAGGAAGATCCAGTCGCGCGGTTTTCTTACGGTTTTGTCTGCAACCACTGATGCTTCAGGGGATAGTAGCGCTGATGCAATGGCAAAGCCTCCTTTCATCATTGGTTTGTTGCTAGTCGCTTTGGTTTCAAATGGTTGGAAAATATTAAGCTAGTGCAAGTCTACATTGACCTGCATTATAAGCAGAGACTAGTGGCTGTTGTAACAATTTACACATGTGGGTGGGAATTAATGTTGGCATCTCACTGTTGTTTCAGTACTTACATCAATTGAATGAAAAGATTCTTTTTTCATTATCCTACCTTGGGTATGATAAAAGCCATGCATTTTGATGTTTATATTTTTGCCACCCTCTTTTACTCTGTGAGCAGGCTAAAGGTTCAAAAACTTAAAACTGGGCACAAGATTAGCTATCATGGGATTCCTATTTGATTAGTCCTGGAATCGTTTGATTTGACCCAGTTTACACGACTAAATTTTTATGAACTCAGTGAGTGATACCAACTCTGAGTTCTGAGGTAAACAATTCTTTTATCTTTTCTTCGATACCCTGGGAGCATAAGAAATTTGTTGCTGATGACCTGTATAAATATATATCAGGTTCTTGAGGTTTTTGGCGTCGTTTGAGAATTTAGAGGAACGCCCCCACCAAAAAGAACACTGTGGAAGTGATAAATTGTTTAAGTACAGTTTGCTTTTGAGGTCCAACCAACTCTTAATCCTTCATTTCTTCTTGGTTTGGAAGTCCTACCGATTTGTTGATTTGATACTGGGTCAAGCTGAGTTTTATGAATCAATTAATTTCTCATGGCCGTTCTCAAACCTAACAAAGTTGAGGACCCCAAGATATCCTTCCAACAATGAAATTATCCCATACAAATTCACATGTCTCACTACACAAGTGGGAAGACCAAGACCAAGAGCGGAAAATGAATCCTTTGAATGAAAAACACATTAATAAATTGTAAATTGAGCCAGATGTGTCCATATGTCCACATTGTTGGATTTATTTAGGGTTCCACGAGTCATGACATACAAGTGACGTGTTAAGACCTCAGCATTGAAGGTTGCAGGCTTTTTAAATCTTAGGGACCTCACCACTGAGAGGTGGTACTAGAAATTTACATATAATCGTCGAATGGGTTACACAAACTTGTTCAATCTTCAGATTCTCCACCTAGATGGAGATGAAATTTTATCTCATAAGAAATTTTAGACAGTTAAGAGAGTCTAAATCTGAGAGGAATTTTTCTCTATTTATATTGAGAAATAAAATTTTCAAATCACATGATTGGATTTAATACCATTCACCACCATTTGGCATGAGTTTTTTTTAGGGCACCCATTTAAGTTGGACTGAAACTCTTGACTGCTCACTTAAGTGAAAAATATTACAAGTGTCTACTTTTCATTTTTCAAAAAACCCAAGAGTTAACTTTTCCATCATTGACGGTTATGTTTTCAAATTTAAGTAGTTAACACCAAAATACCCCACATATAATCAAATTGCTAAAATGCCCTCTAAAACATTTCTCAGCCCCTCTCATTCACTTCCCTCCCATCGTCTCTCTCCACTCGCAACTCCCTGACACTGACCTCCAGTAAAGACTCTTCCATCACCGAGAACAAGCGGTGTGAAGTAGCTAGACAATCTCGATTGCCTTAAAATCTTTCCTGCGACCCAAGTATCGACGAGATATGAGATCATCTCATCGTCATGCTTGAAACTAGGTCAAAATTGTTGCTTCCTTTGGATCTCTGGTGATCTACAATCATGATCTCTAGTTCCCCAGAGATGTGAATAGCCTCTCCAGGCACTTTTCTTCATTGCCCACCTTTGTCGTTGCAAGTGCTATGACAGTCTGTGCAGGAAACTATTGCTCTGTCATTATTTGCAGGAACTATTAATGCTCCATCAGAGGGTGAGAGTTTTCTGGGATGATGATAATGGTAAGGTTGAGGATTTTGATAAGGCTTGGGATGATGAGGAGCAATATTAACAAGGGCTTATTAGGAAGCTTTGGCGGCAGATCAAATAAGGTGTAGGTGTCAAGAAACACAACCTCATCAAATCCTCTATGTCTCCGTTTTTTATGGGCACTTGGTTGGTTTAGTGGGTTTTTGCTCTGTGATGAAATGTCATTAGTGGATTGAGATTTTCTTGGCAAGAAGCTTTGACGTCTGAAACTGGTATAAAACATAGCTCCACAACCGGACGGTTGGAAAGATATTTGATTTCAACTACTTACATCTCTCTTGTTCTTCCAAATTTGATTTTAGAAACCCTAAATGTTGGATTTGATCCTACAAGATTGAACTTTGGTTTTGTATCTGCGTGAAAATTCTTAAGGTTCAATACTTAGGCACTAGCATTTATTCTCTTGAAGATCCAGACTTTCGACATAAATTATTTAGGGGTAATCAAGTGAACAAGGAGTTTTTTGTAACTCCTTATGTGAAAGTCATTTTCAGATTCCCTATTTGAACTATGGATAGCTCTGGCGTGTTTACCCTTCAGTACTAGGCCTTGGAAGCAGTCTGCCCTCCCTCTACAAAAGTGTAGTGGTCGGGGCTTATATGGGACAAGACACCACCCTAGATTCTCCTTCATTCGCTTGGCTCACCAACCTTGATATATAGCTAGGCTACCTTACCAAAGAGGGTAAGGATGAAGGGGTACTAGGCCGAGTTTGAATGTTGATATATACTCACTGTGCCTTATGTAACATGGTTGATGACGAAGTCATGTTAGCCACCTCTTCAATTCTTCGATCCGCTGCAATTATTGGTCTAATATGCTTCGGATCAATTAATGGCTTTGTCACCCATGACCATTTGAACTAGCAAGAAAGAAGTTGCTTGTGATGGGAGGCTAAACAATATGTTAGTTAATTAAAATTAAAGTAACAAACACAACAATAATAGATCAAGCATTCAACAAACAAACCACAACAGACACACAGGAATTTTTAATGTGGAAAAACCCGCAAAGGAAAAAACCACCCAAGACTGTTGTGTGGTCCACCCAAACTTTCACTATTACCAAATGATAATTATAATGAGTATACAACTAACATTCCATCTCTAGATAACGGTAGAGAAACACAATGTCACCACCACATCATCAAAAATATGGAAATCTAAGAGAATGGAGAAAAATCACCAGAGAAGCTTCCCGTGAACTGTGGTAGAATGATATTCTGACTGTTGGATATGAAGATCTAGGTGCCACGACCATTCCCTTTAAATTTCATCTTATTCCGGAAACGTTTCACCATTGGATTCGCTGGAGAAAACCAGAAACACTCTTCTTCTTCCTCCCGTTTCTGCTCTCTCTCTCTTATTTTTTTGTTTCTGTGTTTTTCTGTTTTGTGCGGCTGCTATATTGTTCAACGGAAGCAAACCTATTGCTTCGGTTCTTTTTAAAAAAAATTGGGCCCCCACTAATATAATGGGCCGGACCCAACAAATCTCCCTCCCCCTCTGTGCCCATGAGGGAGGAAACCGTAACTTGACTCCTTACTTGGAATCCATGTGTGCAAGATCCTTGCACTCCTCAAACTTCTCTCGAGTAATAATCTTTGTTAGCATATCAGATGCATTCTTATCTATATGAATTTTCACAATCTTCAACAACTCATCTTCCACCACATCATGCAACCAATGTATCTTATATCAATGTGCTTTGTGCGAGAGTGATATGTAGAGTTCATGCTCAAATCTATAGCACTCTGACTGTCATAGTATACCACATACTTGTCTTGCTTCAAACTCAATTCTTGGAGAAATCTTTTCAACCACAACATTTCTTTCCCTGCTTCAGCAACGGCTATGTATTCAGCCTCAGTCGTAGACTAAGACACACATTTATGTAGTTTGGACTGCCAAGAGACAGCTCCCCCTGCAAAAGTAAAAATATACCTAGAAGTTGACTATCTACATTCAAGGTCACCTGCCATGTCGCGAATCACTATACCCTTCCAAGACTGGATCTGAACCTCCAAAACATAAACACAATTTGGAACTTCCTCTCAAATATCTAATGATCCATTTCACAGCTTCCCAATGATCTTTCCCCGGATTATCAAGAAACCTGCTCACAACACTAACTGCTTGTGCAATATTTGGTCTAGTGCAGACCATGGCATACATAAGACTACCAAATACAGATGAGTAAGGAATACATGACATTGCTTCTTTTTCTTGACTTGTAGATGAATATGATTGCTTACTCAGTTTAAAGTGATTGGCAAGAGGCGTGGTTATAGGCTTAGCACCTTGCATGTTGAACCTTTTAAGCACCCGTTAAACATATTTTTCTTGTGACAACCATAGCTTCCTGTCACGAACAATCTACATGCCCAATATTTGTCAGGCTGACCCTAAGTCCTTCATATCAAAGGACTTGAACAACTGTTCTTTCAACTTCTTAATCATATGTGCATCTTGCCCAATTATCAACATGTTATCAACGTAAAGGAGAAAAACAATAAACTTATGTTGGGAAATGCCATGTCAGCATTTGCCACATCAGCCTCTATTGGTTTTGATGATAATAAGCATGAATTACTAATGGCTATATTGAGTTATGATGTTTTAGTTCAAGATGAGAACAAGTGGACCAACTCCAAGTCAAAGCCATATGCAAGTCAAAGCCAAGATCATGCCAAGATAGACATGAAGATGGACATGAAGTCTAAGTCAAGATGACCATGCCAAGATGGACATGAAGACCGTTGCACAAAATCAAGTCGAAGATCAAGACTTAGGTTGAATTAGGGCTTAGGACACTCTCGCATACACATTCATGTAAACGCATCAATTATATGTAATTCATATTACTAGAGTGACCTAGGACATGTTAGTGAGGTGTACAATGCTTAGGGTTGACCAAAAAGTCCAAAAACCCAAGCCATGTCCCAACCCCAACTTAAGTCAGCAAAATAGAGTTCAAATGGACAGCCGACTGAGCAGACGGATGTCCGTCTATACTGATAACTCTGTTTCTCAGAAAACAACAGAAGGCCAGACGAAATTTCCGTCTGGCAGACGGATGTCCGTCTAAGCCAGTCCAGGCCAGACGGATGTCCGTCTGGGCAGACGGACGTCCGTTTGGCCCAGATTTGACTATAACGGCTAGTTTAAAGAGAATATCCTCTACAGCTGTTTGCAACGGATACTTTTGAGACGGATGACCGTTTGACCAGACGGACGTCCGTCTGGGCTGAAAAACAGGACAAAAATGTGTCCGTTTTCTATCCGTTGGGGATTGGGTTTTGGCACTCAAAGGTGCTCTATATAAACCCAATTCACCTCATTTGAGAGGAACAACACTCACACTTGATCACCCACTCCCCAAGTGATCCTAAAGCTCTCAAATTGCAAGAAAGCCTTGTGCTTTGCCTTTCACCTTCTCCCCAACCTTGAAGAACATACCAAGGTGTTAAAGTAAGCTTGTGGAAGTCAAGCTTGAGGTGATTGAAGGCTTTGGTGGTGCATGCATTTCATATCTTGAGCATACAACTCTTATTGCATCACACACACACAAGAGGTAAAGTGTCACACCTCTTGTTAAGGTAACATCCTTCTCTTGTAACTGTTTTCAATTCTAGTCTAGGTAGATTAGAATTGGTTTTGGGTACTCTTGCTCGTGAACTAAGATTGGTTGGGTGCTCTTGCCCGTGAACAAAGATTGAAGAGGGTGCTCTTGCCCTAAGATAAACAAAGATTGTAAAGGGTGCTCTTGCCTCGTAACAAAGATTGTAAAGGGTTTGATCTCTACCCATTGTATTGAAAGAGAACCACTAGTGGAATACTCTCTTAAGGCCAAGAGAGGAGTGGACGTAGACTTGCAAAGTCGAACCACTATAAAATACTAAATTAGGGATTTGAAACCGTTTGAAATCGTGAGGAGTGAGTAGAGGAAGGAGAGAAGTGAGGGATTTGAAAAAAAATATCATTGCGGAGAGGGTTTGGTGGGTTTTAAAAAAGCAGACGGATGTCCGTCTGAACCAGGCAGCGTCCCTGTGCCGTTCTACGAGTCTGTGTATTTGTGAACACAGTGAGCCAGATGGAATTTCTGTCTGGCAGATGGGAATCCGTCTGGACTCTGTAGTCAGACGGACGTCCGTCTCGACAAGCGCACGACAGTCTGAAGTGCTGAACTACCCATTTGAGAAGATGGAGTTTGAGAGCGAATAGAGTGGATTATGCTACTCTGGGAGATCAAGTAACCCCAATTCTCGTCGTAGGTCAACAAAGCGGTCTTCACTGAGGGGTTTTGTGAAAATATCGGCTAATTGATGGTTTGTATCAATGAATTCAAGAATGACTTCATTCTTTTGGATACAATCTCTAAGAAAATGATGTCGGATGTCAATATGCTTGGCTCGGGAGTGAAGCACAGGATTTTGCTTTAGATTGATGGCACTAGTGCTATCACACTTTATGGGACATTTGTGGAGTTGAATCTTGTAATCAAGCAAGGTTTGTTTCATCCAAATGACTTGTGCACAACATTTTTCAGCTGCAATGTACTCTGCCTCTGTTGTTGATAGAGCAACACAGTTGTCTTGTGGTTGATTGTATTGTTTAATTTCATTTGAATTTTCAATTTACTTTGTATTTCCGCACAAACCGAAAAATTGGGACAATCCAATAGTTGCAACCCAATCACCCCCCCTCTAGGTTGCACCAACAACTTATTATCTGGAAATTTTCTAAAGTATACACAAGGATATGCTTGAGTCCTCTTATACCCAATAGCCACCATCAGTGAGTCAAACTTCTTTTACCACTACCTTGGTGGGTGAAATCCCCTGGATTTCTACCCCTTTAACCTGTGGCTTCGAGACTGAGAAAATCGAGCCTCGAGTTGATGACAAATGAGGGCCATTCAAGTGGAGCCCGAAGGGTTGGAAATAGAACTCATGTTGGTGGATGACCCTTGAGTTGACTCAACAACTCTCCTAGATTTTAAGAGAAGAGAGAAGATTAATATCGATGGTGTAAAAAGGGTGATTTTGGAACATCTGTAGATCGGCGATGGAGAATCCGATTGATGCGAATAAGGTATCAAATAGAAGATCATCAAAAGACCTTTCCAACAAACCAAAAATCACTGAAATTGGATCTTGGTTGGCCCCTCAACCAAGGCCAATTGATTGGGCCGGTTAAACGGCCGGTCGACTGCCTCCTATCCAGTTTGGGGCAGAATCGGGTTTTTCCTCTTTAAAACCCTATTTTGAATTCCTATTCTCTCATACTCTCATTTTAGAAGGCTAGTACGAGGCTGAGGCTAAATGAGGAGGAGAAACCAAGAGAAGGAAGAGATTCTAACCATTCGGAAGCTTGCCGATACCCAAGTCATAGCGAAATTGTTAGAAAAGGTGAGAATCCTCAAACCCTCTTCCTTGAGCTTGGTTTTTGAGGCGTTCTTTGCAATGAATGATAGATTTGGGTTGTTGATGCCTGTTAGATCTATTGAATTCTTGTGTTTAGTTATATTTATGCTTTTCATTAGTTTAGAAGTGGTTTGTGCGAATCGTTGAGAACATTTTTGCATTTTGACTCTCAGAGACGCTCCCGGGTGATTCAGAGAGCCAAATTTGGGGCTTTTTGATCTAGAACGAATTGGGTCAAATTGAAGGTATCCTTAGGACCCTATTGCTGCCAATTAGACATTCCCATAGTTTCGTTTTGATTTGATTTCGAATCGATGACGAAATATTGAGTTTCACCGAAATTAGATTGAGAACGGTGGGTTCAAACCTAGTTGGTAGATTAAGATTTTGTTGGGTAATGTTGGGAACTCCATTAAAACCCAATTGACTTCTAATTTATGTATGTTGGTCTTATTAGATGATTAGGTTTATTTTGATTATAATCACCAACTCGTAAGTGTGACTTTGTGGAACTTTGGAGATCTTATATTAACTAGAAAGATGAGGAAAATACTTAACCTCATCTTGCATGTTTAATTAAGTTAATTAAATTTCATTATCGATATCTTGCCTTGCTTTAGTATTTATTATCTTGTGATTATGTGTGGGACTTTGCACGAATGAAAGGTAAGAAAGTATGTTTGCTTTCATTTTCAATATTCTTTAAATGATGATATGAGAATGTGTGTGGGATTGGTTTTGAGACTTAGATTCTCTTATATCTATTAACCAACTAGGGTTGTGGGTCCACCCATTACCCTAATAAACATGCATGAGTATGCATCTAGACCTAAGTACATGAATGTTAAGTGTCTAGAAGTGTTTGGCTAGGTAACCTCATGAGTACTACTATCCTTCTAGTAGGGGTATTGAAGCCGGATAATCTGTGATGTTAGTGGTTGGGTCCTGAGTGTCAAGCAGGACCACTATCATCATAGGGGGTTGCTTATAATAGATAAGGGCTCTTGGGTGCTCAAGACCGGTATCTAACCCGTGAGAGGACATGGAGAGCATCTTGTCCATTATATGTGGATGACCACTTGGTTAAGGAATGGGATTCAACAGATGCCTTCTGTTGAGGATTCTATTCATAGGTGAGAAGGTATTGAACCAAAAGGGCACTAGGCATGAGAGGAGATATCTGGACCATATGTAGTATGAGACCGTATGACTTTGCATTGGGCTAGGATTATCCTTGACAGGCGCTAAATCTCATACCAAACTGTGATGTAAGAGAGTGGTGACCTATACCCCAACCATGGCTTGACATGACTTTACCCAACAACCGCAGATAACCCAATAGACGTCTCTTGTTGAGGGAGAGTGACTGAGACTGCCTAAAGGAGATTCGTGTTTAAACTTAATGCGTGTCTACCATAGAGACCTTATGATAGAGTTAGGAGAATAATATCATAATTATTTATATATTATAACATTGTCATTATTTACATTATCAATATTCATGTTATATGTGTAGTGTGTAATCTTGAGCTGAATATGTGGTATGACATTGAGTTGACCTCACTGAGTTCTGTTGAACTCATTCTTTCTTTTTTTTTTTTTTTCTATTAGAAAATACTGTAGGTTATGAGGACTCTTTCCAAGTGGAGGACTTATCGCCGATACATCTTTTTGAAGGAGCAACTGAAGAATGTGTAGACTCGCATGGAACTTTATGCTAGTGTTACGACTGTTCTTTTAGGTTGGATTCCATTAGAGAACTAGTCTAGTATAGTTTTCCGCTGCGTTGAAAATTACTCTCATTTCTTTTCAAAACTTTGATGTTATATCCTTTTGATTTGAAGTAATGGATAATTGTAACCATTACTTCAGTTTTGATAATTTATTACTTGAACCTGATTTATTCTTGTCCATTTAATTATGCTATATCATGTTTTGTATGAATTTGTCACTGAACCTAGATCTTACGGTGTATCACCCCCACGGGCATTCGGGTATGATCGGATCCGACTGGGTAGGGTGTGACCGAAGTGGTATCAGATCCCGGTTCATAGAAGTCCTAACACTATGTGATATAGGAGGGGCATCTTAAGTCATTGATCCATAATGACTCTACCTTATAGAAGTGAATAATAGGCTCAACATGAATTTAGAAAATTATTATAATGTTGCAAAATAACAATTTGAATAAGATAAATAAGTATGTGAAACACAAAGTCACGAATGCTATTAATTAAACAAAAGCATAATGCATAATAAAGTATATGAAATATTAAAGTGCATAACTGATAAAATATTTAGGTTCTAAAATATTACAACCCAATATCAAGTGAAAGAACATAGACAAACACGCATAATAAAATGTGTGTTTGAAACATACTAAAGCCGAGTGAAGTAACCCGGGGCATCTTCGATAGTAGAAAGGTAGAGCCAAGATTGCTATTGCTTGGGTGGAGGCGGAGGCATTTCGGATGAAGGAAGTTCTCCTAATGTTTCTCCCTCAATTTCTTTGTATTAGTGAGTTCCACCCTGAAGTGTCTAAAGATATGAGTCAAGAGACGCATGTACCCAAGGTTGGATATCTCGAGGTGTTGCACGATGAATGGTATGTGTAAGATCAATGGGATACCCTGCATATAAAGCGAAGATTGTATGTTGGGAAAGTTTACATTTAATTTCGTGGAGAAGATGTCGTCAAATCTCGCATTCAAGCGTCGTTCGTGGTTAGATTTGAGCTAGAAGTGTTGAAGAACTCACCCCCAAAGCAAGAGAGAGGGTGAGAGAAGGTGAAAAAGGTTGAAAAAACTCGAAAAAGTATTTTTGGGGATGTGTGGGCGTGCGCAGTGCACAATGCAGCGTAGACGGCTGCGCCTCGCGGAGGAAGGTTTTCAAAAGAAAAAAAAATTTGTTTGCTGCTTTGGTAGGTCTCTGAATTCCTACTGGATGGGTGGCCGGTTGAGTCAACCGACCGGCACAACCCCCCTGGGTATTTAAAAGAAATGAAAAAAATGAAAACTATATATATATTTTTTAACCAAAAATAAACTTTTTTTTTTGGCCTCTGATTTTAGAAACCCCCATCCCCTTGGGAAAAAAATATAAAAAAATAAAAAAATGGAAAAAAAAAAAAGAAACAATTTTTTTGGGATCCTTTAAGTGCTTCCATTGGTTTGCTTGCTTATATTCAATTGAATTGTTTTGGTTTGTTGAAGTTGATACAAGAGATGGTGTATTGGACTTGTGCACTTGTGAGGTTGGACATGAAGGACTTTAGTGCAATCTTTGGCATGGATTGACTAACAACTCACAAGGTAGTCATCTCATGTCTTAAGGAGAAAGTTCAATTTCATCCCGTTGATGGCCCTGCTTTCGGGTTCCAAGGTGATTTGGGAAAACATCGTGGAGAAGACTATAGTGGCGGCACTCCAAGCGAAGGAACTAGTGGGGGTGCTAAACTATTGGCTTCCATAAAAGAAAAGAAGGAAGTGACGTTCATTGAAGACCTTGAAGTAGTGAAGAACTCCAAGGATGTTTTCTGATGAATTAACCGGAATACCCCCAGAAAGAGAGTTGGAAGTTGCCATTGAACTAATACTCGGAGTTGCACCTATATCGAAAGCACCATACAGGATGGCTGTAACATCCAGCCTTATTCTAACCTTGACCCTAACCCGGATCCACTGTTGTTTTTAGGTCCGAAGACCCAAAGCGGTGGTAGAAGAGACTTATGGACCCTTTTGATTGATCATTATGAGTCTGAGAACGAGCCCATGGACATTGATGATGATACCCCTTACTTGAGTACTTTGTCGGTGTTTAATGAAAGTCTGCGCTTCGAAGAAGAATGATTTAGTTGAAGTACCTATGACCTCCCGTTCACAATCCGAAGGTATTCCCCGAAACTAAACTTCTTGATTGAATTGTAGAAGAAAACCCCACTCAATTTGACCTTGTATAGCCCTTCAAAACCCTGTGTGAAGTTGCTGAACTAAACCTGACTTTTCTGTTGATATTATTTTGGTCGATCCTCTTTGGTCAATGCCATCGACCAAGGACCATCGACCAAAGTTTCCCAGTCAGCCGAGTTGATGATTCTTTGGAATATTCCCTATTCTATTTATACTAGCCTCGTGTTTTGAACCCTATTGCAATCATTTTCACTCCTGAGAATGTGGGGGGAGCTTCCCAAAGCAACTCCTAGGCATTTGTGAAGGATACTCCACCAAAACTCATTGTTAATCATTGTTTCTTGTCTCCATCTACAACTACAAGGTATGATTCATCATTCCACTCTCTATTCTATCTTTTTCTATTCTTTTCTATCCCTCTCTTGCTGTTGAGACCTTGGAGATGATGGTGCTGCAACCTTGCAACCATCACTCCAAGTGTCCACTCTTGCTTAACCTATGATTCTCTTACCTATCTATTAATGCTATGCCCCCATTTCAAGCCTAGCATATACATTCCTTGATTTTCCTCTTAACAACATGCCATTTTGTACAAAATTGAGGTATATAGTATGCTATGTACATGTTTATCACTAGCATATGATTCTAATCGAATTTCTATAAGTTCCCTTAGCTAATGCATGCCTTTTCAATATCAATGCAATCAATTTCAATTCATGCTATGATGCTTGTCTCTTGAACTTAGTAGCTCAATTTGGGGCTTTCTATGTAGACCATTGGATTATGTTAATTCCTTGATTGTAGTGTCCTCATACTGTTCTTAAGCATTCCTCCAAGTTCCGAATTGATCCGAACCCCGGAAAACCAATTTCTGATCAAAACCCCAAAATCCACTATTCTGTCCCGAAGATGTTTTGGTCTATCCTCTTTGGTCGATGCCATCGACCAAAGTTGTTACTGACAGCAACCTTAGCCAGTTTTGACCCGTTTAACATCTGATCTTCCCGATTCCTTCTCTAACTTATTATTGATGTTTGTTTAGGGTCTTAGCATTACTTTTGGACCATTTCTTGGTAATTCTCAATTCATCATCAACTCAACCTAAGGTAAGGATGGTTATCTCCATAAACTTATGATTTGTGCTTATACTTAAAGAACATAGTCTCTTAATTGCTTTTAATTATTATAGGACTGTTATACATGTTTTAGGACAGTAGTATTACGATTCATATACTCTTGTCATATTAATTTATTATTCTTATTACTTGTGTTCATGATGGATCATTTCAATATTATGATTTAACTTTTATCGTGAAGATTGTATTGAATGCATGAGAAATGATGAACTTGAATATGTGATTGCCTAAGTATAACTTGGGATTGGGGAGTGTCCTATTGACGCTTCTGTCCTTGGGCATCGGAGGGAATAGTATGGGATGTTCTCTGAAGGTGCCTATCGACAGTTTCCCGGGTTATTGGATGACATACATAGGATGGTCTAGTTGTGTGGCTAGGACTTGTCCTTGTCGTGTCAGACCCGAATCGGAAGGGCATTGAGACCAAACAACCCGTGGTAGTGTATGGTTTGATGGGCGCTCAAGACCGGTAACCAATCCGGTAGGGGACATAAACCATGCTACGGATACCCGAAAGGGGCCATTTATTGGTTGGGTTGCAAATAGCTAGACTTGGGCTCACGGGCGCTCAAGACCGGTAACCAATCTGTGAGAGGACGTGAGAGCTTCCCGTTTACTATTTGTGGATGACCAATAGGGTTGATGAGTCCGTAATCTAGGATTACACTGACTCTAGTGTGAAGGATATCGGAAAGGATCGCCAGGGGCGAGGAATGGATGTGTCTGGATCTTACTTGATACGACTGAGTAGATGACTTGCATTGGGCTAGGCTTTACTGTGACATGCGTCAGTACTTATACCAAACGGTGATGTGAGAGAGCGGTGATCGAATCCCCTACCATGGTTTGAGAGGACTTTACCCAATTACCACGGCATTCCCATGATACAGAATGCGTTGAGGGAGAGTGACTGACAACCCAAAGAAGTATGGTGCTATGACTTAAAGCATGTCTACCATAGAGACTAGCATTCATAGAGTTAGAATCATATTTGCATCATATGTTTCATATCACATTGCATTATGTTATGTTTTGTATATGTGATTTTAAATTATGGAATAACTACCTTGCTGAGTTCTTCAAACTCATTCCTTTTGTACAAATGTTTTTAGATTATCCTACAGGTACCGAAGATTATGATGGCACCCCTTTCGAGACGGACTTTGATCCCGCATACTACCCTCCAGGTGGTATCTTCGTTGAAGATCAGAGTGTTGGTGCCAAGGAGGATTACTATTCGCACCAGGGTTAGCCCCACGATAGTGCGGGAGCGGCAGAGCTGGGCTTTCTTCATCCACACCATTGAGGAGACCATCATTAGGACAAAAGAAACCCTAGCTTAGTGCCCCATTTCCCTGGTCTATTTATGGAACCATTGGACATGTAACTAACTTGTTTTGGATTATCTTTTTATACTTGGGATTGTAATTAACTTAATCATACTTCATTTCTGCTGCTTTGAGAGGGTGATTATCATACATTCTCTCACCTTTATGATTACATTTACACCTTGATATTATTTGCTTTTCCGCACTCTGATTTATTGAATCTTATCTTATTCATGATATTTAGTATTAGTTGCTTTTACCTTGATTATTATTGTTCATGATTATATTATCGTGTATGTGGAAGGCATGGTCCCTCGATTCTTAATCCTTGGATTGTGGATCACATTCCCAAGTATGCCAGATGGGGTACCGGCTGGGTGGATGTGACACTCATAGTCCCTGACTATGGACTCATCAACCCTATTGGTTATCCACATATGGTAAACGGGAAGCTCTCACGTTCCCTCACGGGTTGGTTACCGGTCTTGAGCGCCCATGAATCCCCATCGCTACCACAGGTCGTTCGGTCTCAATACCTCTCCAATTAGGGTCTAACATAACGGGACATCCTAGCCAAACACTACTAGACAGTCCTAGATATGTCAACCAATAGTTTAGGAAGGTGTCCAAAGGGCATCTCCGGAAACATCCCATAATATTCCCGTAGGTGTCCAAGGACAGAAGTGTCAAAAGGAAACCTCTCCTTTCCAAACCATACCTAATCATTCACAACCATGAATCAATCATATCACATATATAGTAACTTCTTATATGGAAAGTAATCAATAACAACATCCAACTTGTATATAATTGGTAAGTAAATCATACATGAACTAATTAGCATAAACAAGTAATGCTACTGTAATCAAAGTAGTTGCACCAGTATTCAACCAATATAAGAATCTATTTATAGAAGTAAATCAAAGAGATTCAAATATGGAAACTAAATCATGCAATCTATGTATTTAAGGAAATAACTATTCTTACCTTAATACTTCGCAAAGGATCTTGGAGATCAAGTAAGATCTTGTCTAAACTTGGAAAGAAAGTCCAAAACAAGTATATATAACATATTAGGAAAGATAACTAGAAGGAAAGAGATCAAATCATCCAAAACATACCAAATATGAGGTTGCTGTCCTCATTGGTCGATTGATTGGTCTACTGCCTCAGTCGACCAAGCAGTCGACCAACTGAGACAGTGGCTTATAAAATCAGAGATTTCTGATTACAAATCCGAATTTGGTGATTCAAAAGGGCAAAAATATACAAGGATAGTATGTTGGTATATAGAGGACTTCAAAACCCTAATAATATCAAGTCTTCAAGTTACAATTAGGAAACAAAAACTTACCATAATTAGATCAATCATGGTTCTTGAAGAAATCATATCAAAATCATGGACGAGAAACTATAGGATGATGGATTACTAATCCGATAAAGAATTCATGAAAAGCATGCATAGATCTTCTAGAAAAATAGATCTAAGACTGAAGAACATTGAATCTAAAAAGGAAAGAAAATGAATACATGTTTTCCTTCAAAAGCGAGTGATGATCTTGATGAAGATCATCCACCAAGCTTTAGATCCTTAGGAAAAGAGAGGGAATGAGTAAAGTGATGGTTGCAACAGAGATGGAACATCATCCCTACCATCCTCAACAGAAAAGGAAAGAAAAATAATGGAGAATCAAAGATGAAGCATATAAGAGGATGATCACATACCTTTTTGTGTAAATGCAAGACACTTGACGAAGATCCGTCAAGAAAATCACCAAGGATGCATAGGAGATGACTTGAGGAGAGCTCTGGTTCGTTCCAAAGAGTTTGGAGGCACAAAAGACGAATTAGATTTGAAGTTGGGCTTAAATAGAGAAGCCAAGACCTAATTCAACAAAATAGGACCCTTTGGTCGATTGGTTGGTCGGCTGCCCAGACCAAACGGGACAACAATTCCAAAATAGGGAATTGAAGGCTCAGATCAAATCCAAACTTGAAGGGATTTTGCACACACACCAAGTGGCTTACCTAGTAGGTAGAAATGCCTTCGAACCAAGTCAGAGAGTACTCCGAGTCCATCAACTAATTCCTTCTTCATCAGGGTGCAGCATAAATGGAACACTGTCATCAACACTCATGGATTCTAAGCCAAACACCAAGTCTTCCACTGGGATGGCCCATATTGACTTCTTGCCTTA
Source organism: Hakea prostrata (assembly GCF_041222555.1). Classification (NCBI taxonomy): domain Eukaryota; kingdom Viridiplantae; phylum Streptophyta; class Magnoliopsida; order Proteales; family Proteaceae; genus Hakea; species Hakea prostrata. The sequence continues at coordinate 42,319,210 of NC_142606.1, read as the reverse complement.
GTTCGGGTTGTCAGACCTACAAACAACAGGGTTTCTGGGTCAAGGTTAGGGCTGGATTTCACAATCATGATCTAAGCATCTAACATGGTCATCAGAATGAAGATCTAATAAGTCACATAATAGGATCAATCTGCAGATTCTCACGGATACACTAGATTCAATGGGAATCCACTCTAGGAATAATAAGACAATATATCATGATCAGAATATAACCTAGGAATAGATCTAGTATAGATTAGAAGTCCAATCATTCAAGTAGAAATAAGATTATGAAAATCATGCTAGGTTTAATACAAAATCACACTGTGTTGCTCACGAAAAGAATAGAGTGAATGGGGATTCACTCTAAGACTATGAGGATGAAGAAGTAGGTCATTATAGTAGCAAAAGACCTTCTTCACAATCACAATAATGGGTATAAATAGAAGAGAGAATAGATGTCACATCCACCCAGCCAGTACCCTACCTAGCATACCTAGGTGTGTGATCCACAACCCCGAGGATCAAGTATCGAGAAAACCAACCCTCTACATATACAATAACATAATCATGAATAGATGTAATCAATGTAATATCATATAAACCATGAAATCAAGATAAGAAGGAGAGAGACAATATAATCAGCTCGGAAATAAATGATACTAGTATATGAAAACTCACTAGTGAAGTGTATGTTGAGAAATCACTCCCCAAATCGCAGCGGAAAGTAGTTCGAATACAATTAAGTTTACAATCCAGTTCTCAAAAGAAGGAAGGAAGGGATAAACATCTAAACTAATGTCTCCTCAGTCTTATACAAAATATCCTCATAAACATAAACAAATTAAACAAGACAAGGTCGGCTCCGCTCCAGGGTGGAACTAATCTTTGTATGTAACAAATGAAGTTGGACCTTGATAACAGTGTTGCTATCTTTGAAAGTCTTAGGAAGCCATGTCAGACCTTTCCCTTAGGGTAGATTCATGTCCCGAAGTGAAGGAAGAGGCCTCTGTGGGCCCTCTTTGTAGAAGACTTGGTGTTTGACCCGAAACCCATGGAGTTTGTTGATGGAGCTCTATACTTGGAAGCATTGTCAGTGGTTGATAAGAAATTGCACCTTGAAGAAGGGGAGTTTAGTTGATGTACCTAATGCACTTCCGGACTTGATTCGAAGGTAATTCTTTGACCTAGTGTCACATCCACCCAGCCGATACTCTATCTGGCATACCAGAGTGCGTGATCCACAGCCCCAAAGATCAAGTATTGAGGAAATCATCCTCCCACATAAGCAATAACATAATCATGAACAGATAAAATCAAGTGTAATATTATAAATAAAAGATCCAAGCAAGGAAAAGAATGACAGTATAATCAGAGTGCGGAAAAATGATACCAGATGTAAACATAAAAAAGGAATAGAGTGAGGCGGAATCTCACTCCACAATTACAGCGGAATGTAGCGCGAAGTCTAAAAAGAAATACAACTGTTCTCAAAAGAAAGTAAAGGAATGGAACTCAAACTAAACTAAGAGTATTCTACTCTATAGATGACGTCTTCAAAATAGTGGACTTTATCAATCCAACTAAGACGTTCCCACTCCACATTAGGTTTAATCGTAGTACGCAACGTGACCAAACGTGGGATCATCAATGTGATCTTCATTGTAGCCAGCACCTTGCGTGTAGTACGCTAATTCAATTGGTGCTTCTTCATATTGCCCTTCATAGTAATCAGTACCTGTAGAGGAATCTAACACAAGAGGTTGCACAAAAAGGAGTGAGTTCAAATGAACTCAGTAAGGCAAGTTAAATCATAACAACATAAATAACATGCTGCAGAACATAACAAAATGCAATGCAATATGAATCAGACAATGCATGTATGCATCTAAACTCTATGTATAATATCCAGCCCTATTCTAACCCTGACCCTAACCCGGATCCACTGTTGTATTTAGGTCCGAAGACTCGAAGCGGTGGTAGAAGAGACCTATGGACCATTCTGATTGATGATCATGATTCGGAGACTGAGCCTATAGACATTGATGATGATACCCCTTGCTTAAATGCATTATCAGTGTTTAAGGAAAGTCTGCGCATCGGAGAAGATTAATCTAGTTGTTGTACCTAATGACCTCCTGTGCACAATTCGAAGGTATTCCCCGAAACTAGACTTCTTGATTGAATTGTGGAAGAAAACCTCACTCAAATTGACCTTGTATAGCCTTTCAAATCCCTACTTGAAGTTGTTGAACTAAACCTGTTTTTCTGCTGAGAAACATTTTGGTCGATCCTTTTGGTTGATACCATCGACCAAAGTTTCCCAGTCTGCCAAGTTAAAGATTCCATGGAATATTCCTATTCTATTTATTATGACCTCGAGCCTTGAGCCTTGTACAATCATTTTCTCACCTGAAATCGTGGGGAGAGCTTCCCAAGGCATCTCCTTGGCTAATGTGAAGGGCACCTCATCAAAAACTCATTGTTGACTATTGATTCTTGTCTACTTCTTCCACACTAAGGTATGAATCACCATTCCACTCTCTATCCTACCATTTTCTATTCCTTTCTATTCATTTCTTGCTGGTGAGACATTGGAAATGGTGCTGCAACCTTGCAACCACCACTCCAAGTGTCTACACATGATTAACCTATGAGTTTCTTAGCCATCCATTGATGCTATGCCTCCACCTCATGCCTAGCATATGTATTCCTTCATTTTTCTTTTAACATCATGTCATTTTGTACCAAACTGAGTTGTAGGGCATGTTATGTTCATGTTTATCACTTCTATATGATTCCAATCGAAATCCTATTAGTTCCCCTAGCTATTACATGCCATTTCCATGACAATGCAATAAATCCCAACTCATACCATGATGTTTGTCACTTGAACTTGTTAACTCAATTTGGGGCTTTTTGTTTGGACCATTGGATTGGGTAAATTTCTTGACTTATAGTGTCCTACTACTGTTGGTAAGTGTTCCTCCTAGTTTCAGATTGATCCGAACACCGAAACCAATTTAGGATGAAAACACCCAAAATCCATCATTTTGTCCCGAAGGAAATTTTGGTCGATCCTTTTGGTCGATACCATCGACAAAAACCATCGACCAAAGTTGTTGCTGACAGCAACCTTGGCCAGTTTTGATCCAATTGATATCCAATCTTCCTAATTTCTTCTCTAACTTATTATTGATGTTTGTTTAGGGCCTTAACAATTATTTTGGACTATTTCTTGGTACTCTCAATTCATCATCAATTCAACCCAAGGTAAGGATGGTTATCTCCATAAATATATAGATCACCAACTTATGATTTATGTTCTTGTTTATGAATAGAACCTTTGGATTTCTTTTAAATCTTTATAAGACTGTTATATATGTGTTAGAGCAGTAGTATTGACATCTTCATACTTTTGTCATGTTACCTTTACTATTCTTGTTTACTTATGTCTATGATGATTCATTTCAATATCATGATTTAAATTTTATGATAAGATGCATTGGATGTATGAAAGATGATGAACTTGAATATGTGATTGCTTACGTATTGACTTGGGGTTGGGGAGTGTTCTATTAACACTTCTGTCCTTAGGCATTGGAGGGAATAGTATGAGATGTTCTCCAATGGTGCCTATCGACACTCTCCCGGGTTATTGGATGACATACACAGGATGGTCTAGTTGTGTGGCTAGGACTTGTCCTTGTCGTGTCAGACTCGAATCGGAAGGGCATTGAGACCGAACAACCCGTGGTAGTGTATGGTTAGATGGGCACTCTAGGCCGGTAACCAATCCGGTAGGGGACATAAACCATACTACAGATACCCGAGAGGGGCCATTTATTGGTAGGGTTGCAAATGGCTAGACTTGGGCTCACAGTCGCTCAAGATCGGTAACCAATCCGTGAGAGGACGTGAGAGCTTCCCGTTTACTATTTGTGGATGACCAATAGGGTTGATGAGTCCGAAATCCGGGATTTCGTTGACTCTAGTGTGAAGGATACCGGAAACGATCGCCGGGGGCTAGGAATGGACGTATCTGGACCGACTGAGTAGATGACTTGCATTGGGCTAGGCTTTACTGTGACATAAGCCAGTACTTATACCAAATGGTGATGTGAGAGAGTGGTGACCTATTCCCTTACCATGGTTTTTGAGATGACTTTATCGAACTTCCCTGGCAGACTCAAGATATCTTGTATGATTGAGGGGGAGTGACTGACCACCCAAAGATGTATGGTGCTATGACTTAAAGCATGTCTACCCTAGAGACTAGCATTTATAGAGTTAGAATCATACTGCATCATATGTTCCATATCACATTGCATTATGTATGTTCTGTATGTGTATGATTTCTAATTATGGAATAACTGCCTTGCTGAGTTCTTCGAACTCATTCCTTTTGTACAAATGTTTTTAGATTATCCTACAGGTACCGAAGACTACGATGGCACCCCCTTCGAGACGGACTATGATTTCGCATACTACCCTTCGGGTAGTGGCATCTGTGAAGATCCGAGTGTTGGTGCCGAGGAGGATTACTATCCGCACCAGGGTTAGCCCCACGGTTGTGAGGGAGCGGCAAAGCTGGGTTTACTTCATCCGTACCATTGAGGAGACTGTTATTAGAGTAGAGGAAACCCTAGCTTAGTGCCCCATTTCTCTGGTGTATTTATGGAACCTTTGGTCATGTAACTAACTTGTCTTTGGGATTATCTTTTGATACTTGAACTTGTAATTAACTTAATCACACTTCTTTTCCGCTGCTCTGAGAGAGTGGTTATCATACCTTCTCTCACCTTTATGATTATGTTCACACTTTACTGTTATTGTCTTCTGCACTCTGATTTATTTAATCTTATCTTATTCATGATACTTAGTATTAAATGTTTTTACTTTGATTATCTTTGTTCATGATTATGTCATTGTGTATGTGGGAGGCATGGACCTACGAATCTTGATCCTTGGACTGTGGATCACATTCCCGGGTATTCCAAATGGGGTACCGGATGGATGGATGTGACACTATGTATGCTGGTCTCTATAGGCAAACATGCTTTAAGTCATAGCACCGTACTTCTTTAGGAAGGTCTCATCTCACAACGCCGGTTGGTAGTGGGTCCTCCATCCCTCGGGACAATCCATGGCTGGGGGTTAGGTCACCGCTCTCTCACATCACCATTGGTCTAAGTACTGGTACATGTCAAGGTAAAGCCTAGCCCAATGCATGTCATCTACTCATTCATATCAACTTAGTTCCAGATACATCCATTCCTTGCCCCTAGCGATCCTTTCTGGTATCCTTCACACTAAAGTCAGCATAGTCCCTGACTACGGACTCATCAACCCTATTGATCATCCACATATAATAGACGGGAAGCTCTCATGTCCCCTCACAGGTTGGTTATTGGTTTTGAGCGCCCATGAGCCCATGTCTACTATATGCAACCCTACCAATAAATGGCCCCCACAATGTGATTCATGTCCTCTCACGGGTTGGTTACCGGTCTTGAGCGCCCATGAATCCCCATTTCTACCACGGGTTGTTCGGCCTCAATACCCTTCCGAATCGGGTCAGATATAACTAGGACATCCTAGCCAAACATTGCTAGACAACCCTAGGTATGACATCCAATAATTTGGGAAAACGTCGATGGGCATCATCGGAGAACATCCCATAGCATTCCCTCCGATGTCCAAGGATAGAAATGTCAAAAAGACATTTCCCAATCCCAAATCATACCTAATCAATCACATTCTCATATCAATCACATCATGCATAACCGACATCTCATCACATAAAAGAATATGTAAAAGCATTCATCAACAACATACATGAGTAAGCATACATATATACTTGAATATTGAAAAGACAACATAAGTAAGGTACTACTGTACTTACAACAGTACATCATAAATAGAAAGTACAATATCAGTATCGTATTTAAGAGTTTCCGAAATCAAAAACTAACATACACGCAATCTATGCCATTATGAAGATAACTGTCCTTACCTTAATTAGCGTTGATGATTATCCAAGGATCAAAGAGAGAGGTTCCAAACCTAGCAAATAAACCCCTAACAATCATAGACACAACATTAGAAAAGTAGCCTAAAAGATTGAGAGCAAACGAATCAAACTGAGCGAAAAACAGAGCTACTGACTTGCTTGGTCGATTGGTTCGTCTACTGACCCAATCGACCAACTGAGTCAGTACGAAGCAAATCAGTGGATTTTGATCCGAAACTCAATCTACAAGATTCGAAACTTCACGAAACTTGGAGGAAACCTTTAGAACAGTATTCTAACACTAAAGGAGTATATATTAGGCCTTAATAATGATTAAAAACACTACATTCCAATTTGAAATCATGGATTCCCCAATTGGGTGAAAATCCTAGAATTCGATGAAAAATATACTATGAAATCACGAAAAAGACTAGGGATAATCAGATCTCATCCTAGAAGAAGGTAATCAAAATCAAACACAAGTACGTCATGAGAATTGGATTCAATCATGTTAAGAAAGTGAATCAAAAGGGTAAAATTAGGGTTTCAAAAGGAGTTTATCAAGGATTAGGGTTAAGATTATAATGTTGATCATAAACCCTAAAGAAAAGAATAAGATCATGGAACAGATAGTTGCAAGAATGCAACATCTTCTTCCCAATCTCAATCAAGAAAAAGATCATAGAAGAATAATTCACAACACAGAAGGGATCACTAACCTTGGATTGAGAGATCGAAGATGAGAAGCTTCAGATCTCGCAAAGAACCTTCGAAATCACCAAAGAGAGTTTTGAAAGAGTCTTCCCACGTTCTTAGAGAGTTTTGGAGGCAGAGGATACTAAGAAACACGAAGTTAACTTAAATAGAAAGTGAGAAACCCTAAAATTGGATTTTCTTGGATTTAACACCCTGTTGGTCGATTGCTTGGTCGATTGGCCTAGTCGACCAATCAATCGACCAAGCTGGTCAACAAGGCCCAAACAAGGAATTGGAGGCCCAACTCAAGTCCAAACCTCATGGGCTTCTCCCAACACAACATATGACTTATCTAGTATAGAAAAATGCCTTCGAATCATGTCTAACTATACTTCAAGTTTATCAATTAGACTCACCTTCATCAAGCTGCAGCTTTCTTTCTAAATCTGCACAGACTTCAAAGTATGGAACTCCATCATCAATCTCCATGGTTTCTGGTCTAACACCATGTCTTCTACTGAGATGGCCTATAGTTGGCTTCTTCCTTTGCTTCGAGTCTTCGGACCTACGAACAACTGGGTTTCCGGGTCAGGGTTAGGATAGGGCTAGATTTCACACCTAGACTAGTTGATTGAGTTATAGGAGAAAGCTCGAGTGAATTTTAGTTGATCTGGCCTTCCATTTCCCTTATCTAAGTTGTTGTTCTTGCTTGGTTGACTGAGCCAATCGACCAGCTGGTTATTAAATACGAAAATTGTGATTTTTGGATTATTTTATTTCCTACATAAGGGAACCTCGTAGTTAGAACCCTATTCTATTCCTTTAGCCTCCTAAGAACGTGGAGAGAGCCTCTTAAGACCTCTCCTTGGTAGTGGTGAAGTATTATTGCAATAATCATTGTCTCTCTTCTCAAATTTCTTCTACAAGGTATGTATCTCTCATTCTCTCTCTAATCTACTCTCACCTCTTCTCTTTGTTGCTGTTGAGACTATGAAGATGGTGCTGCAACCTTGCAACCACCTCTTCTTGTGTTCTCTCCTTGCAAATGCATAAACCCCTCTCAATCTACCTATGCTATGCTTCCCATTTTGATTCTTAACCTTGCATTTTCATGATTCTCATCATAGCAACATGATTTCTTATCCTAAACTGAATTCTATAGTATGCTAAATCTGATTTCTTATTAGTATATAATCCTAATCTATTGTTTATCATTCCCTTAATTGATTCCCTAATGTTCCTTGCATTTACAAATGATTTCATTAAAGAACATGATGTTTAGCATATAGAAGCTAGGGTTTCAAATTGGGGATTCTTAATTAGACCATTGATTGATGCTAAATCTTTGCTACATAATCTTCATTTACTGTTCCTAACATTCCCTCCAAATTTCAGAGTGATCCGAGCCTCGAAAGATAGGTTTGGGACCAAAAATCCTTATTCAGCCTCAACACTGTTCACTTGGTCGACTGACTCAGTCGACCAGTTGAACACAACATTGATGTATTTGCTCGATTTGATCCGTTTGACCTCCATTTTGCTTGATTCTTCTTTTGATATTGCACATATGATTGTCTAGGGTGCAAGTTTTGAACTTGGGACTATTCTAATTGATCTTTGGATTATCTTCAATTCGATATAAGGTAAGGACGGTTGTTACCATAATTACATAGATTATGTGGATCTTGCTTCTATGTTGGCAAACTTAATAAATTCACCTTCCTTGTGGTATTCTTAACATTATATGACTACTGTAAGTACTTCAAGTACAGTACTGCCATGTTTATATATTATTTTATTATCATGAATATTCATTTTGTTATTTACATATGTGGTTGATCATGTTACATTATATATCTTTCTATAGGATGAAATATCATTTGTGTATGATATGATGGAATTGGGAATGTGATTGAATAGGTATAATTTGGGATTGGGGAATGTCCTTTTGACATTTCTGTCCTTGGATATCAAAGGGAATAGTATGGGATGTTCCCAATGGTGCCCATTGACGCTTCTCAGATTATTGGATGTCATACATAGGACTTGTCTAGTGGTGTTGGCTAGGATGTCCTTGTTGTGTCAGACCCGAATCGGAAGGGTATTGAGACCAAACGACCCTCGGTAGCAATGGGGATTTATGGGCGCTCAAGACCGGTAACCAATCTGTGAGAGGACATAGATCACATTGCGGATACTTGTTAGAGGCCATTTATTGGTAGGGTTGCAAATAGCTAGACTTAGGCTCACGGGCGCTCAAGACCGGTAACCAACCCGTGAGAGGGCGTGAGAGCTTCCCGTCTATTATTTTTGGCTGACCAATAGGGTTGATGAGTTCGTAGTCCAGGACTTTGCTGACTCTAGTGTGAAGGATACCGGAAAGGATCGCCTAGGGCGAGGAATGGAAGTATCTGGATCTGACTTGATACGACTAAGTAGATGACTTGCATTGGGCTAGTCTTTACCGTGACATGCGCCAATACTTATACCAAATGGTTATGTGAGAGAGCGGTGACTTAAACCCTAGCCATGGATTGTCCCAAGGGATGCAGGACCCATTGCCTACCGGAACTGAGTGACCGGACCTACCCAAGAAAATATGGTGCTATGACTTAAAGCATGTCTACCATAGAGACTAGCATACATATAGTTAGATTCATACATGCATCTTCTGTTTCATATCATCTTGCACCATGCTATGTTTTGGATCATGTTATTTATGTTATTGTGGAATAACTTGCCTTACTGAGTTCTTTTGAACTCACTCCTTTCCGTGCAAATGTTTTGTTAGATTATTCTACAGGAATTGAAGAACATGATGGCTAGTACCACGAGCTTCCTGTTGATGAAGCATACTACCTCCAGGGTACTAGTGGTTATGAGGGTTACTCTGAAGGTCCCTTGGTGGATTATGCTGCATACAAAGACTACTACTTTTCGGGAGCGGATTCGGCCTTGTCTAGTTTCATATGTTTATGTTATAGAGGAAACTTTGTATAAGTTAGAAGAAATTGTAGCTTAGTTGCTGACCTTTGTGACATCCACCTCGCCGGTACCCTATTTGGCATACCCGGGAATGTGATCCACAGTCCAAGGATCAAGAATCGAGGGACCATGCCTCCCACATACACGATAACACAATCATGAACAATAATAATCAAGGTAAAAGCAACAGATAATAGATATCATGAATAAGATAAGATTCAATTAATCAGAGTGCGGAAATAGATAATATCAATGTATAAGTGTAATCATAAGGATAATAGAAGGACAATCCTAGCCACACAACTAGACAATCCTATGTATGTCATCCAATAACCTGGGAAAGTGTCGATAGGCACCTTCGGAGAACATCCCATACTATTCCCTCCGATGCCCAAGGACAGAAGAGTTAATAGGACACTCCCCAATCCCAAGTTATACTTAGGCAATCACATATTCAAGTCCATCATTTCTCATACATTCAATACATCTTCATGATAAGAGTTAAACCATAATATCAAATTGATCCATCATGAATATAAATAGCAAGAGTAATAAACCATTCTAACAAGAGTATAAGAAATCACAATACTACTATTCTAAAACATGTATAACAGTCCTATAATAATTAAAAGCAATTAAGAGACTATGTTCTGTAAGTATAAGCACCAAGCATATGTTTATGGTCTTATGTTTATGGATATAACCATCCTTACCTTAGGTTGAGTTGATGATGAATCGAGAATTACCAAGAAATGGTCCAAAAGAAATGTTAAGACCATAAACAAACATCAATAATAAGTTAGAGAAGAAATCGGGAAGATCGGATGTTAAACAGGTCAAAACTGGTTAAGGATGCTGTCAGCAATAACTTTGGTCGATGGTCTTTGGCATTGACCAAAGAGAATCGACCAAAATGTCTTCGGGATAGAATAGTGGGTTTTGGTTCCAAATTGGTCTTCCGGGGGTTCGAATCGATCTGGAACTTGGAGGAATGCTTAAGAATAGTATGAGTACACCACAAATCAAGGAATTAACATAATCCAATGGTCTAAATAGAAAGCCCCAAATTGAGCTACTAAGTTTAAGAGACAAGCATCATAGCATGGATTGAAAATCATTGCATTGACAATGAAAAGGCATGCACTAGCTAAGGGAACTTATAAAAATTCGATTAGGATCAAATGCTAGTGATAAACATGTACATAACATACTATATACCTCAGTTTTGTACAAGGAGGCATGATGTTAAGAAGAAAATCAAGGAATGTATATGCTAGGCTTGAAATGGGGGCATAGCATCAATAGATAGGTGAGGGGATCATAGGTTAAGCAAGAGTGGACACTTGGAGTGATGGTTGCAAGGTTGCAGCACCATCTCCAAGGTCTCAACAGCAAGAGAGGGATAGAACAGAATAGAAAAAGATAGAATAGAGAGTGGAATGATGAATCATACCTTGTAGTTGTAGACGGAGACAAGAAACAATGATTAACAATGAGTTTTGGTGAAGTCTCCTTCACAAATGCCTAGGAGTTGCTTTGGGGAGCTCCCCCCCCCCACGTTCTCAGGAGTGAAAATGATTGCAATAGGGCTCAAAACACGAGGCTAGTATAAATAGAATAGGGAATATTCCAAAAATCATTAACTTGTCTAACTGGGCAACTTTGGTCGTCGATGGTCCTTGGTCGATGGCATCGACCAAAGAGGATCGACCAAAATATTTTTCAGCAGGAAAAAACAGGTTTAGTTCAGGCAACTTCAGACAGAACTTTGAGGGCTATACAAGGTCAAATTGAATGGGGGTTTCTTCTACAATTCAATCAAGAAGTCTAGTTTCGGGGAATTCCTTCAAATTGTGCACGGGAATCCATTAGGTACTTCAACTAAATCATTCTTCTCCGATGCGCAGACTTTCATTAAACACCGACAATGTACTCAAGTAAGGGGTATCATCGTCAATGTCCATGGTGTGAAATCCAGCCCAAACCTAGCCCGAGATACCCTATTTGTTTTGGGATAGATAAAGACTTGTTTAATGTTAGACCTTGAAGTTGGACCTTAATTTCAATGTTGTTATCCTTGAAAGCCTTAGGTGGCCATGTCCGGCCTTATCCTTACCCTTACCAGGCCCGAAAATTGTATTGTCTGTAGATCCAATGACCCGAAGTGGTCCTTGTGGACCCTTTTGGTTGATGATTTTGTGTCGGAGCCCAAGCCCATGGACATTGAGGATGATGCCCCTCACTTGAGAGCATTGTCAGTGTTAGTTTTGAATCTGCGCACCGAAGAGGGGTGGATTAGTTGAAATACCTAATAATTTCCTGTGCTCAATCCGAAAGTATTTTCCAAAACTAGACTTCTTTATTGACTTGTAGGAGAAAACCTCACTCAATTGACCCCATATAGCTCTCCAAATCCCTGTCCAAAGTTGCTGAACTATGTCTGGCAAATCCTGCTTGCGCATCGAAGAAGGTGAACTTATTTGGTGGACCTAATGAACTCCCATTCTTGATCCAAAGGTATTTATGGAAACTAGACATCTTTATTGACTTTTAGGAGAAAACCTCACTCAATTTGACCTTGTATAGCCCTCCAAATCCACATCCGAAGTTGCTGAACTATTCCTGAAAATTCTGTTGAAACTACTGTTGGTCGATACCCATCAACCCAAGGTATCGACCGACAAGCCCATATTCGAATAAAAAGGTGCTTTTTGGATATTCCTTCCTCCTTTTAAGTGAAACCTTGAACCTAAATCATTATTTCACTCATTTCAACATCTGAGAACGTGGGAAAGCTCCTCTAAGCCTCCTCCTTGGATTGGGTGTTGATCTTATTCAAGAATCCTTTGTCTCTCTTCTCAAATTTCATCTACAAGGTATGTGTTCTCTCACTTCTCTCTATTCTACTCCTATCTACTCTTGTCTTGTACCGAGTTCGTGAAGAAGGTGTTGCAACCTTGCAACCACCTCTTCTACAAGCTCTCTTGGGTTGATTAAACCTCTCTTCATTCTTTCCATGCTATGTTTCTTATACTTGATGTTCTTGCTTTCTTATTTTGATTTCCTCTTCATGGAAACATGAGTTCATCTTCTCAATCTGATTTTCTTTAGCAAATAGGTCTGATTATCTGTTAGTAATTGTCTATATTCTGCTGCTCATCATTCTATTAATTGAATTCCTAAGTTCTCTTGCAATTTCAATTGATTCCATTGAAGAACATGATTCTTGCAAGTTTGAACCTCGGACCTCAATTTGGGGGTTTTCAATTTGACCATTGGATCATGTTAATTCTTGCTACATAGCCTCCTGCTACTGTTCCTAGCATTCCCTCCAAGTTTCGTATCGATCCGAGACCTGGAAGACCAATTTTGAGCCAAAACCCAAAAATCCCATTTGCTGTCCAAGACTCTGTTGGTCGATACTATTGGGATATTATTGGTCGATACCATCAACCCAATGTATCAACCAACAGTGTTGCTGTCAACAACTTTTGCCCAGTTTTGATTCGTTCGATCTCCGATTGTTCTGATTTCTTCTCTAATCCTTCATGTATGTTTGTTTAGGGCTTTAAGACTATAATTGGACCATTCTCTTGTGACTTCGGATCATCTTCTTCACAATTTGAGGTAAGCACCATAGAATGCCATATAACATAGAATGTATGACTTTTACACTGTTGTTGGTAACTTAGTAGACTTAACTTATTAGTTGATTTTAGACATCATATGACTACTGTAGTTACCTTATGACAGTAGCACCATGCTTAATTACTTGGTTTATCATGTTTACTTAAATTGAAGCACAACATCATTATCACAAGCAAAACGATGCACATATAATAAATTGTGAGCAGCAATAGGTACATGCAAAACATTAGCAAGATGAAAATTATTGCCATTCTCAGAGAAGGAAGAAGAACCAGTATGAGATATGTGCAAACCTGAACCATCGCCAAGACGAACAGATTCAGTACCAAGATACTCGGTAGGTAAATTGAGAGCACCCAGATCGGATGTTATGTGGTGAGAGGCGCCAGAATCAGGTATCCAATGCATTATTCCTCGATTTGCAGTAGCAACATTAGCCCTGGGAGAGAAGGGAGCAGAAGGAGAAGCATATCGTTGAAGATGAAAACAGGTTTTTGCAGTATGACCTGATCGATCACAGATTTGGCAAAATAAAGAGGTACTATGGCATCCTCCATGATGACCACCAGAAGAAGCAAAACGGCCTCCAGAAAAACGAGGATTACTGCCACGAGAAAAAGAACCACCACGATTGAAGCTCCCACGAGATGTAGTAGCCACTTGAGCAGTAATATTGGTGAGATCTTGTAAAGTAGAGGATAACCGCAGTTCTTCACAAGAAAGAAGACCATAAAGATCTGAAATCTTGATTGGAGAGTCTCGAGTCGTTACAGATGTCACGAAGGCCTGATATTCAGAGCTTAATCATCCAAGAATATACAACACCATATCCGAATCAGGTACTGGTTGGGATGCAAGAGCTAGGGCATCAGTAAGCTTTTTGATTTTGAGTAAGTAATCGGCCATAGAGTCAGAACCCTTCTTCACTTGATGGAGTTGCATACATAACTGCATAATCCATGCTTGAGAAGAAGAAGCAAAGGCAGAGGATAGCACAGCCCAAACCTCAGCAGAGGTGCGAAGACCAACAACCTGGGAATGTACAGACTCTGTGAGACTGGAGAGAATCCAGCTTAGAAGTGTTTGATCTTGATACTGCCAGGCAAGAAATTAGGGATTTGCAGTAGGTGAAGCCGATTCATGATGTAAGAATGGAGGAGGCATGAGTTTGGTACCATCGATGAGCCCCATCAATCCAGAACTTCGAAGCAAAGGTAGGAACTGACTTTGCCAAACAAGATAATTTTCAGAGGTTAAGCGAATCGTGAGAAAGTGATGAATGTTCAAGATTCCCAGCAAAGAAGAACAGTGAGCAGAGGGCGATTCCATGTATGGAGCAGAAGTAACTGAATCGGAAGCCATTGATAGAGCAAAAAGCAAGAACCGTAGAAAAATCAAGAAAGGAGGAGAGAGAAAAGAGCGTAGGTGAGCAAAAGGAAAAAAAATCTCAGGAGCGAACCTTCGGGAATGATACCATGTTAAGAGAATGCATAATCTCAATATGAGATTATAATCTTGTATTTATAGAATGTAATTCAAACTTTACAATATGAGAAAAGGATGCTAATATACTATACGCTAATATGGTTGTAGAAAGGCTTGGTGGATTTCGAGTTTCTGTTTGATCTTTGAGAAGAAGGAATCTTCCTAAAACCCCAAGATTAAAAGTGGTATATTTTCTTGTGTTCCACTTGTTAGCTACATGATACTAGTTGCTTGTGGTTATTTTAATTTTCCAACTGATTTTTTGTGTTGTTGCTAGGGTGTTGGGGAGGTATTATGCATTTGGTTTTTTCTCCATTTAGGTAAATAAAATGTTTTTTCTAAAGTACTAAAAGAAAAATTCAAGGGTTTTTTACTAGTGGCCCACTTAAGTGGGATAAAACCCTGGTCTCCCCACTTAAGTGGGAAAAATTAATGGCGACCCACTTTTAACAAAACCAAATATTACTCATTACCCATTGTTATTTTTTTTGTTAATTTAAAATTAAAATGACCATTTTGTCCATAAGGGGGTGTTATGACTGAATTACCCCCCACATCCAACCCTTTGGTGGGTGAGGGGATTCTCCCTTCACCTATTTTCTTTTTAAACCTTGCCTGCTGAAAAGTTCTTGCCACGTTGGCCCCTTGCTAAAAATCACCCACCATTGTCCCTGCTTGAAATCTTTCTCTCTCGTTTTCGTAATCCACAACCCCACTATAGAGAGATCAATTTCAAGATTCGTAGCTTTAGCTTTTATACCTGCCATAGAGCCTAGGGTTGCCATACTTTATGTCCCTAAAAAACATAAGGCAAAACGAAAATTGGATAAGAGAAAATGGGTCACTGTCTTTGAATATTGCACAAGGTAAGGTGGAGGAACATGTATGGGAAATGAGAATGATCGGATAATTTGATTGTAACACTTTACTTATGGGTATTTTTGTCATTTGATTATGAAAACTTAAATTACTTAACAGAGAGTTACTCATCGGTAGAATCCACTATATATTTAAATTCTATATAAGAATTACTCTGAAAATGTAGTCGAAGTGTGGATAAGTTGGTAAGAATGAATCTCAAATTGAAAAAAAAGAAAAAATAAAATAAAAATAACACAAAAAGCTTGCTCATCTGAAAATCAACTCAACCTGACCATTTGGTGTCACACTCAGAATCATACAAATTGGCATGGATTATACAAATTGGATTATCACTCAAAAGCTTGCTCATCTTGCATTGATAGAAACAAGCTACCATCCTTGCAAGTATAAGCCTTTATCAAAGCCCAAAAAAAACATTGTGTTCACTTGGATAATTAAGCCTAACCACAATTATCAGGGATGGGAACCATCCCGTTTAGGGCATATATTCAAACTCACTACTAATTGAAACAATCACAATTCAAAAGAAAAGGAATATTTTAATTTTATACCATCATATTATTATTATTATTATTAGGGATAATTACTATTGCCCCCCTATACTTTGATTTTATTACTAATGTATCCCCTGTATTTTGCAAAATTACTAATCCAACCTTTAACTTTGTCTATAATTACTAATGCCCCCTACTGTTAAGTTCCGTTAGTTTACTGATGATGTGGCATCTCCATATTTTTAAAAAAATCCCAAAATACCATTTTACTTATCTCTTTACTTATTTACCCTTTTGTCAAGTTACAGTAATACCCTTAATTAATTGTAGAGAAAAAAATAATCATAATCTGTTTTACTCTAAAAAAAAATCACCAAAATAAAGAAATAATAATTGAATAAAATTAAAATAGAAACCGAAGAGGAGGGAAGATAAAATTCCAACTCAGATTTGGAAACTGAATATCACCTACTTCGTTAATTCCTTCTCTGGCAAGATTTTGTGTTTCATCAATGGTGGGTTAGTAAAGCGGTTAAAAGTCTAAACTCCCATAGGGAGGTGTTACGTTTCGTTTCCAATATTAAAAAAGCACCAGTCCCCAAAAAAAAAAAAAAAAAAATTTGTGGTTTCCTTCCCTACGTATGCTAGAGGAGAAGGTGGGAAACCAAATCGAATTTGAATTTTGCCAATTTCTTTAATTCAAAATAAATAAGTTTAGTGAAGGTGGAAAACCAATATTTTTTTAATTCAAAATAAATGAAGTTAGGGTAAAATTGACATTTAATCTGGTTTTTATAAATGGGTAATATCGTCTTTTGATTTCTTAATTTTAATGAAGGACAAAGTGGACATTACATATTCAAACTTAACGGCTACTTAACACCGTTATAAGGAAGGGGGGCAACAGTAATTTTGTAAAGAACAAGGTTTTATTAGTAATAAAATCAAAGTACAGGGGGGCAACAGTAATTATCCCTTATTATTATTATTATTATTATTATTATTATTATTATTATTATTTTTATTTTTATTTTTATTTTTATTTTTAGTAACATTTATAACTGATTTTTGTTTTAATGCAAATGGTTCGGTTGAAATCAGTTTCTCACCTTTTGCGTGGAAAATAAAGATGATGTCCAAAGAAAAAAAAATTGGAGGAAGAAATCTCGTGATTCTTCCCAATTCTGAATTTGTCAAAAAAAAAAAAAAAAAAAAAAAAAAGAAAGTAAAGAAAACTGCCTTCTAAATTTGACCAGTCTTTTCTTATTCGCCTCTTTTGCTGATCACGTATCTTGTGAGAAGTCTTTATATCCTAACCCCTTCCCATTAGTTTAGATTCAGATTTCATAATAAGATATCAATTTAATAATAATGATTGGATAAATAAATAAAGAGATTTATTTATTTAAGAAAGGTTGGAAAATAAATAGATTTTACTAATTTCTGTTTATTTTGGATAAAAGTTATGGAAATTCAGGTGGTATTTGCAATATCAAACTATGTAAATTAAATTAAATAAACTTCAAATATATTTTTTTGTACTTGTTTTAAAAATATTAATTTTACTCGTCCATGGATTTCACATTTTTTTAAGATGAAAAATATTAAATGCTTACCTAGAAAATATTGAAATTAAAAGTAATTAGATCTTGTGCAAAACAAAGAATACTATCATATTTTGGATCACACCCTAGTACATCTGACTTTAATCTTGATTCATATCTAATTAGAAACAGTTTTTGATTAAATCCAGGTGGGAATCATCTGTCTAGTGATTGTTAATTACTTTAACAAGTAAAAATGTAGTCCAGGTTAGAATTGGATTTTCATTCTCAAAGCGCATGGGTAAATGTGTCAAATATGATCTGAGTTTTAATGATTCTGATATAATCCAACGATTCGATCTCAATATTGTGATTGGAAACTTAAATGGAACTCACTAAAGAGAAATATTATGCTCAAAAGTCACTAATGGCCCACTTAGGTGGGGTGAAGCCTTGGTCTCCCCCTCTAAGTGGGAAAAATTATTGGCAACCCATTTTTCACAAAACCTAAATTACCCACTATTATTTTTTCTGTTAATTTGAAATAAAATGACCATTTCTCATAAAGGAGTGTTATGACTAAATTACCTTCTGTGAAATCTCCTAAATTTCTAACCCTTTAACCCATTAGTTTTAGAATAGTGAATCCGAAGTGCAAGTAAACGACAACTTTGGACCATACGAGTTGAGTCCGAGTATTCGGAAGCTAACCTATGAAGGTGAATAACCACAATGAAGACCCAATCACTCTAATGGATTTCAAGAGGAGAGAGAAAGTCAATATTGAAGGCATAAAAATGAGGTTTTGGCATACTTGTAAACCAATGCTAGAGGACTCAAAATTCAAGATAAACTATATCATTGATCAACCCTTAAAAAATGACCTTTTTACCCTCCAAAGCCTGTCGTAATCGGCTTTCTCATAAAGAAGATATAGCACCGGTTGGTCGGAGGCGATTGACTACCCATGCTCAGTTTCGTGGCAGATTCGAAATTTTGGGTTCCTATTTTACGTTTCTCTAACCCCACAAACACATTGCTTATGCAAGGAAGAGGTTGGGAATGTGGAAGAGAAGGAGAGCTCATGATTTTGAAACTTCTTCACTCTTTTGGTGGTGCCGAGTCTCGAGATACAATAGAAATCATGCGATAAAGTAAGGAGACTTGAAAACCCCTTTCACAACCTCTCTTTTGATGCATTTATGGTGAGATTCTTGCATAGTTGTGGTGGTTGTTTTTGTTGGGCAACATTGAATGTTTGTTCTTGCCCTATTAATGTTTTCCAACCTTTGTGAGAATTGATTTATGCAATCACTTGCATTTGAAACTGATTCGAACCTCTTAGAGACACCCGCAACAGACTCTAAGACCTCAAGTTTGGGGTTTTCGTACGGAAACCAATTGGGATGTTTGAAAGGTAGTTTGGGGACCCTAATGTTGTCAAATTGAAGTCCCCAATGTCCCATTGCAAGTTGATTTCAAATTAGATGAAATCGAGCACAATGGCCAAAGCCCTAGACTGGGGGGTTGATTGGGCCGATCGACCAGCCCTGTGTGGCTCAGCCCCCCACCCCCTAATTTGGGTGCATATTTTACCCCCTTTGACCCTGTTTGATCCCCGATTGTTGCTTATTTAATTTCTATTGTTTCTAGGGTTATTTTGAGTCAATTGCACTCTCTTTTGTACAATTCTTTGGAACTCGGAGATTGATTTTAGCTTGAAAGGTGAGGGAATACTTAACCATATCTTGTATGATTGATGGTGTTATTTAAATATTCATTATTTGATATCTTGTATTCTCTTATAAATTGTGTGTGACTTTGCGCGAACGGAAGGTAAGATTATTTATATTTGATTCTACTTTCATATTTCATGAATAATGATATGAGAATGATGTGAATGTGTGGATGTGATTTTGGGACTTTGTCCTCTTGTATTTATATGCCAACTACGGTTGTGGGTTCGCCCATTACCCTTGTAACTCTATATATTTATGCACTTAGACCTAAGTACATCAATGTTAGGCTTCTAGATGTGTTTGCTAGGTAACCCCATTAGTACTACTACCCTTCCGATAGGGTATTGAAGTCAGTTTATCGGTGATGTCAATAGCTGGGTCCTGTGAGTATCAAGCAGACCAACTGCCATCATAAGATGGTAGGGTTGCATATATATAGAGTTTGGGCTCGTGTGACTTTCAACTCGATGCGCGATTTTTTCATGGGAAGCCAAGAACGTCCGTATATATATATACCACCATAGGGTTGAGAAATGGAGTTCAACAAATGCCTCCAGTTGAGAAATGATATCTATACCATATTTAGTATGAGACCGTATGATCATGCATTGGGCCTAGAGTTGTTCTTGACATGCAATGGTTCTTATGCCAAATAGTGATGTGAGAGAATGATTACCTATATCCCTAGCCATGGATTGATACGATTTGACCCAACAACCGTAGAGAACCCAATAGACGTGTCTTGTTGAGGAAGAGTGATTGAGACTACCTAGAGGAGACTAGTGTATAGCTTAATGTGTGTCTACCATAGAGACCTCATGATAAAGTTAAAAGCATAATTTTATATTCATTTTATTATTCATCTCATTATTATAAATCATATATGTGATGTAAGAAATTGAGAATGGATGCATGAAATGTAGTTGAGTTGAACTCACTCTTTTTATGTGTATATTCTATTAGATCTTGCTATAGGTTATGAGGATCCCATTCAAATAGAGGATTTGTCGTCAGTAGAATATTTTGAGGGAGTGACTTATGAGGAGGTGGACTCGCATAGAGCTTGGTGCCGATGCCCAAATTGCTCCTATGGAGTTAGGTACTAATGGAGATCCGACGATATCTTTGGAGATGATAGTGTCCCTCGGAGCCCTATGTTTTATCTTCACTTTTATTTATGTAGAGAGTGATGATGCCGTCTTCCATCGAAGAACCTAGAATTCGAAGAACCTAGAATTCCATTGCAAACAATTCCTTCCTCTAAACTCTGATGCTCATTTTTTATTAACTTTAGATATGTTTTTAACTTTAAGTTAATGGATAACCGTAACCTCATTTAGTAATTTAGTTTTTATAATTTTAAATATTGAATTTTGATTTATTCTTGTCCTTTGATTATGCTATGTCATGTGATTATATGGATTTGACACTGAATCTTGGTCTTGTAATGTATCACCCCCACAAATATTTGGGTATGACTGGATCTAGCTGGGTGGGGTATGACAATACCATGCCCAACCCTTAGGCGGGCGAGGGGGGGATTTTCCCTTCACCCATCTTCTTTCTAAACCTTGCCTATTGAAAAGTACCAACCACTGCCAACCCCCTACTAGAACTCACTCACCACCATCCATTGTCTCTCTCTTTCGGAATCCACCACACCACTATAAGGAGATCAATTTTCAGATTTGTAGCTTTAAGATCTGCCATAGAAACTAGGGTAGCCATATTTTCTGTACCTATAAAACATAAGGTGAAACGAAAATCGGATAAGAGAAAACGGGTCACTGTCTTTGAATATTGTGGTAAGGTAAGGTGGAGGAAGAAGATATATGGATAGTGACAATGATAAGGGTAATTTGGTCATAACACTTTACGTAAGGGTATTTTGGTCATTTAATTATGAAAATTTAAACTACTTAACATCGAGTTACTCACTCTTTTAAGTGTGTAACTAACAATATTTGGCACTTAAGAAAGGTACATTCAGTTTCACCTCCACTTAAAGAAGCCACTAGTAAATAACTCTCATTTTTATTAGAACTTTTTTTTGGTAAAATAATTGTTTTTATTAAATAATAAATCAAAAATTGTTTGTTTTATTATCTTAATCTTGCATTATACAGATTTCAATTGAAGTGAGCAAAATTAGTTGTGAGATGATTAATAATTATTACATAAATTAAGAGGTTAAGAATCCGAATCTCTTTGGGGTCAAGGTGAAGCTCCATTATATATTTAAATTTTATATAAAAACTACTATGAAGATGTAGTTGAAGTGTGTGTATGGTAAGGATGAACCTCAAATTCAAACAAAATAAAATAAAATTAAAAAAATAACACAAAAAGATTGTTCATCTGGAAATCAACTCGACCTAACCATTTAGGGACCCAATCAGAATCCTACGAATTGGAATGGATTGGACAAGTTGGTTTATCTCTCAAAACTTGCTCATCGATCTTGCATGGATAGAAACAAGCTACCAACCTTATTAGTACAAGTCTTTATCAAACCCTAAAACATTCTATGCTCTCTTGGATAATTAAGCCTATCCACAATTCTTAGGGATGGGAACTATCCCGTTTAGGGCATATATTCAAACCCACTACTAATTGTAATAATCACAATTTAAAAAATAAAAAAGAATCTTTTGATTTTATACCATATTATTATTATTTTTTGTAAGATTTATAATGATTCCTTGTTTTATTGCAAATTGTTGTTTGAAGTCACTTTCTCACCTTTTGGGTGGAAAAGAAAGTTTAGAAAAAAAAAAATGGAGGATTAAATCTCGTGATTCTTCCCAATTCTGAATGTGTCAAAAAAAAGAAAAAGAATAAAAAAGGAGATTAAACTGCTTTCTAAATTTGACCACTCTTTTTTTCTTGCTTCTTTGCTAATCACGATTTGAGTTCTGGTTCAAACTGTTTGTATTTAACGTCTCTTGTGAAAAACCTTTATATCCTAACCCCTTGTTGAAGATATCAACTTAATGGTAATGATTGGAAAAATAAATAAAGAGAATTATTTATTTAAGAAATATTGAAAAATAAATAGATTTCACTCATTTCTGTTTATTTTGGGTAAAAGTTATTGAATTTATTTGCACTATTAAACTATGTAAATTAAATTAAATTAACTTCAAACATATTTTTAGTACTTGTTTTAAATGGTGACAAAAAGGAAAGTGGACACATGGTTTAATTTTAAAAATTAACTTTCCTATTCTAATGAACTTGTCTCCACTTATCTCTCTTATGTTTTGGAGACACGATTTATTACAACATGAAAGTAAATGGTGACAAAAAAACAAGAAAGAAAGAAATTGGGGGATAAAAAAGGGTCATAATTCTTGTAGTCAATTCTAGCTGAATGCGTAAAAAAATACTTTTCTTCCAAATCTAAATCACTTCATTTTTTTCCCCCTCTTTTGTTAATCATGTCATGAATTTTTGTTTGCGCGTTTTTTTTTTTAGAAAATTGTGTGTTTGATGTTTAAGGAATAGTTTTATTCTTTCTCAAAAAATAGAATATAAATCCTGTTATTTTTATTAGTGTAAGACATTTCTGATAAACCTTTATATCCCCCTCTTCCCCATTAGATTCAAGTTTCAAAGAGAAGTCACCAATTTGATTGTCATAATTTGAAAGATAAATGAAAAAAATAATATTCCCTTACCGTTTTTCTTTTAGGGGTGGTGGAAATAAATAGTTTTTTTTTTTTTTTGGTAGTTAAAAATGACTAGGTATCAATAATTTGTGTTTATGCATTTCTAAGGTTAAACAAGGTAAACTAAATTTAATCCATTGCTTATTTAAACGCTTCCTCTCTCTAAGTACAATCTTATTCCTAATTGATATTTTCATTGTTCAGTCTTTTCTTTTGTTCTTCTTGTTCTTCTACTAGCTAGTTCTTCTAATGGATGTGAGCAATGTTATAGTAGTGCTTATAGTGCTACTTTACAACTTCTCTGAGATCCGAGGTGGTCAGACAATGCAACTACAGAAGGCAGCAAATGCATTTACAGTGGTATCAAAAGATGGAACAGGGGATTTTATGCAAATTATGGATGCCGTTAATGCTGCTCCCAATAATGCTCCGCAACACTATGTAATTTATATTAAGAGCGAGAGGTATCTTGAATATGTTATTGTCGATCAATCTAAATCTAATATTGTGTTTGTCGGCGACGGAATGGATTCTACAATTATATACGGCAATCATAGCAACGGTACCGGCTGGGGTACCTTCAATTCTTCTACTCTCTGTAAGTAAACTTTTATATTTATTACTTTGACAATGTACCTGAGTATTCTAACCTTCATAATACAAAATTGTTAAGTCTAAACAGTCCTTGTTAAGTCTAAATAGTCGATCATGGTTCCATACACAATGGAGCATGAGAGCAAAGGGCATACTGAATTAAAAGATCCCCATTGTCACAAAAGTCTTGTGATCGAATCCTGCCTTCTCTGCCTTCTCCGGAATGCTCTGTTTTAAGGAGAGGGTCTTGATTCTAGAAGCTCACAGGTAGTTTCTTCATTGAACCATGTTCTGTCTTTCACTGGTATCAATGAAACTTCATGCTGAGTTCTAATGAAAAAGAAGAGGAATCACACTCAGTCAGTAGCCATGGTAGAACTAAACCAAAATTCACAGCAGTACAGTTACAGGAGATGGCCAGTCTTTTTATGTAATTGTTAGTCATCTGAACAGAGCTGACAATGCGTATGACCAATTAGTGAAGCAAGTTCTCAAACATGGCAAAAATTTGGGAAAATATTAACTCAAGGCATTACCTACAGGCTACAACTAAACCATGGAAAAGGAAGCCATAAATTCCTTGCCCCTTCCCAACCCAAACCATAGCAACCCATGGAGTCTTTTACTTCCCAGTAGCTCAGTTGGTGTTAGATGTCAGTAGCTCAGTTGGTGTTGGATGTCAATTACCTCACCATTCAGTCGGGGAGAATTTCAGCTTAAAAGCATGAAATGCAATGGGAACAGAGGAATGGATTTTGACACACTAATGAGTTCTTCAATGTCTAAACTCTGTTTTAATCAAAAAACCAGAGGAAGGCATAAACGATGATATAGAGTTATATACCTTTAGTTTGTAATTTTCTTGATTAGTATACTTGTGAGTATATAAATAAATTTTTTAATAATTATTAAGATAACTAGCCATTGATTCTTTTATTTTTTTTCCCTTCACCTTATATTCAATTGATGTTGATTGCTTGCTTGGAAGTCATTTTGACTATTAATTAGTGGAGAATTCGGTATGTTGTGATTAGTGGAGAAAATAAATGCCCAATAACAGTAAGACTCAACAGTTGATTTCATTTTAGGTTTGTGCATTTGAATACCAATAGCAATAAAACATAAATTAGTGGATAGTAGCATGGGCTTCTAACAACTGTAACCATAGGAAGAATAGAAGTAGGTCATCTCAAGCTTTATGGTAAATGGACACAAATAATATGTCGTGGATCACGAGAAGTCGAGAACCACATAATTGTTAGGGTTAGGGTTTAAGCACGAGGTTGCTTAAAGCATTACACCCTGAGTATCTAGTTTGGAATACCCAAACCGCAGCTTCCAACTAGTATTTATAGAATAAATACTGAATTCTATTGGTAATTGGACTCTACTACAAAGGCCCATTACACCGTTAGATCGTAACTAATCTGATGGCTCATATTAGAACATAAGTTGAGTATGACCCAATTACCTCAACAATAAGTTGGGTATAACTTGAGTACCTCAACCTAATTGGGTATGACTCAAATACCTCAACAATCTCCTTCTATGTTCTACATATGGCTCTAGGATTAGTCCCAGAAATGTAATGTTCAAACTCAGTACAGAATCATTCATAACTTTCCAAATTGAATAATATCCAATTAAATTCAAATGAATACTTTAAACTAGAATCATTAGTTTTAGAATCAATCTAAACAAAATCAAATCAAATTAAGGTTCTACATAAACTATTTAATTTGTATGGACAATTAATAGTTCCTTCTAGCCTTGAGCGATTTTACTCATCAAGTAAATCATCCTCGTCGAGCTCCAGATTAAGTTGCTCTCCTCCATTTTCGTCATTTCCTGTAAATTGTCAATGAATTTCATAAGAAAATGAATCCAATTATTTAGACAATACATATATACAAGTATCTAGTTCTACTAAAAGAACTTAGTACATTTCCACATAATGACCGAAAGAACATTTGCATTCTCATCAAGTTTCTCTACAAGAATAAGATCTAAATGGTTTCTTTTACCAAGAACCATACCATGTTTCTATTTGGAATGTTATAATCATCTTATCTAACATAGTTGTTGATTGTATTATCAAAATTGGAATGACAAATCTTTCTATGGCAGACATATCATCAGATGTGGAATGATGTATAGATAACAATAACATCATTGAAACATATTTAACAATTTCCATATTTCTTGTTTGGAATAATAAGGTAATCAAGCTTCATATAAAGGTTGTTACATCATCAAAGTGGAATGACTTCACAAAGCTTTATACTTCACAATCTTACCAAATTATCTGAAATATGTACATTGTCATGAATGCTAACAATGGCTATATCATATTCGAAACACTTCAAAATAACATAGAATTTTGGATTAAGACCTACCTATGTGGTCTTTAACCCCATTTCCCCCACAGTTTTGAATGTTCGATCTTTGTAAGGGCATCTGCCGTGTTCTTCTTTGATCTTACATCAATCAAAGAGATCACTCCTTGTTCAATAAGATAATTCAGCACGGCCTGTCTTAGCCTAATTTGTCTCCTCTTACTATTATAGAGTGAGTTATTAGCTATCATTGTCGTTGGTTGATTATCACAGAACAAACTCAAAGAAGTTACCTTCAAGTTAACCAATGGAATATCCAGGATCGAATCTCTTATCCACTCTGCCTCATCCCTTGCTGAGGCTAGAGCATATAATTCTGATTCGATAGAGCTCAGAGCAATGCAAGTCTGTCTTTTAGATTTTCACGCAAAAGCTGCTCCACCTAGTGTAAATATATAACCACTAGTGGATTTGTTGTTTCCTATGTCTCAGCACCATGATTCATCAGAATATCCTTCCAAAATTGGAGGATGTCCAGTATAGAAAAGGTTATTGTTTGTAATACCCTTAAGATATCTCATTAACCTTTCAAGGGCAGTCCAGTGGCTTGTACTAGGATTACATGTGAAGTGACTCAAAATGCCTACTGTATAGGCTATGTCTGGCCTAGTGCAACTCATTGCATACATGAGACTACAAATCATTTTAGAATATTCTGACTAATTCATAGCTTTACTAGTATTTGGTAGAAGCTTTTTGTTATAATCATATGGTGTCTCTACCAATTTGCATTCCCTGTATCCCCATCTAGAAAGTAGTTTTTCAATATAACTGGATTGGCTAAGGGTAATTCCTTGCTCAGAAAAACTTACTTTCATACCAAGAATGGTGTCTACAACACCAAGATCCGTCATGTCAAATTCTTTAGTTAAGGTTTCTTTGATGTTACTCACTACAGAATGATCAGAACCAAGAATCAGCATGTCGTCTACATACAAGCAAATAATTACAACCTTATTTGACATAGACTTATAGTAAAGGCATTTATCAGAGTTACTAGTTTGAAACCCAAAGCTTTTTACTGTTTTGTCAAATTTTTGATGCCATAATTTAGGTGCTTGTTTAAGACCATATAAAGATTTGTTTAGTTTACAAACTTTATGTTCGAGACCTTTCATGACATACCCTTCAGGTTGGTTCATGTAAATTTCTTCAGTTAGGTCTCCATTGAGAAAGACTGTTTTTACATCCATTTGATGCACAACATAGTGCTCAATAGATATCAAAGCAAGAAGAATTCTAATCGTGGCTAGATGGCAGACCGGTGAGTAGATATCAAAGTAATCCACCCCACTAACTTGAGTATAGCCCTTAGCTACACGAGCTACTAGACGTGCTTTATACCGAGCTACAGAACCATCAAGATTTAGTTTCTTCTTCAATACCCATTTACAACCTACACTTTTGGACCTTTAGGTAAATCAACTAATGTCCATGTGTTATTTTGTTGTAAAGAATGCATCTCATCATTAGTTGCCTCTGTCCATAGCAAAGAATCCCTAGATCTCATTGCTTCCTTATAGGTAGATGGATCATTCTCTAAATGGTAGGTTACATAGTCATCACCAAAATTTTGGGTACTCTATCTCTTTTAGAGGTAAGCCTAAGTTCTGCTTCAATGATCAAACTGGGATTAGTGTCAACATTTATTGTTTCAGATTCCATTATCGATTCTGTAACCATTTCTGTTGGACAGGGGTTCTGCCTTGATTTCCAAGAAACTTATCTTCAAAGAACATTGCATCCCTAGATTCTATCACCACATTGGTTGATAGATCCAAGAACCGGTCTGCAACATTATCTTCTGCACATCCTAGGTATACACAAATGTTTGTTCTAGGTCCTACCTTTGGTCTTTTTGGATCTTGTATCCTTACATAAGCAATACAACCCCAGGTCTTTAAGAGGTCAATTCTACAAGGATGTTTATACCATAGTTCATATGGAGTCTCAATCAATTTTGAGTGTGGTAACCTGTTTAGAATGTGATTCGCAGTTAATGCTGCTTCTCCCCAATAACAGGAAGGCATGCCAGCAGTCAACAACATGGAGTTCAACATTCTGTTAACGTCCTGTTTTTACGTTCAGCTATGCCATTTGATTGGGGTGAGTAAGGTGCAATAGTTTCAAAAATTATACCTTTAGAGGCACAAAAAGTTTTGAACTCTGTCAAAGAATATTCACCTTCTCTATCACTTCTGTTGGAAAATGCCATGTCAGAATTTGCCACATCAGTCTCCAATCAGTTTTGATGATGACAAACACTCTACTAATGTTTCCATGTAGATATGTTTTGTCCAGCTCATCACTACAGAGAAACTCGATGTAAATAACCGAATCAAAGAAATTACCGGAAAGTCAAGCTCAAGATCAACTCAAACCATCTTAGACAAAGAACCAAAGTCAAGAGGAGTATCAAGACCGTTGATCAAGATCAAGCCAAAGACCAAGTCAAAGATCAAGACTTAGGGCTTAGGACACCTTCGCATACACACACACGTAAATGCATTCATAATATGTAATTCATGTTAATAGAGTGACCTAGGACATGTTAGTAAGGTGTACAACGCTTAGGGTTGACAAAAAGATCCAAAAACCCAAGCCATGTCCCAGCCCAAAACTGTTCAGCAAAACAGAGCTCAGACGGTCGACCGTCTGTTCTAATGACTCTGTTTCTCAAAAACAACAGAAGGCCAGACGGACGCCTGTCTGGGCCAGTTCAGGTCAGACGGACGTCCGTCTGGCCCTGATTTGAATATAACGGCTAGTTTAAAGAGAATATCCTCAATAGCTGTTTTCAACGGATACTTTTGAGACGGCTGACCGTCTGGACTAAAATCTCGCTGAGATTTTATATCCGTTGGGGAAATGGGGAGGGCAGTGAATTGAGGTCTATAAAAGCTCAATCACCCCCATTTGAGAATTATTCTTCTCCCCCATCAAATACATATTCACTCACAAGTGAAAAAGCAAATTCATGGTGTTTTCCTCATTATTGATGTCCTCCCAACTCCGTTTGACTTTGAGGGATATTCCAAAGTTAAAGCTTTTACTGAAGCAAAGCTTGGAGTTATTGAAAGCCGCTGAAGTATATTGATGGTTGCTATTCTTGATTCATTCATTGCATCACTAGCACTCAAAGGGTAAAGTGTTACTCTCCTTTGATAGGTAATATCTAATACTTTTTGTATTTTGAATTGATTATTTAATTCTAGTCTAGGTTGATTAGAATTTATTGTATTGGGTACTCTTGTCCATGAACAAAGATTGTAAAGGGTACTCTTGCCCCGTAACGAAGATTGTAAGGGTTTGATTCTCTACCCATTGTATTGAAAGAGATTCGTTAGTGGAAATACTCTCTTGAGGCTAAGAGAGGAGTGGACGTAGACTCGTAGAGTCAAACCACAATAAATTTTGTGTTTGTGATTGATGTTTTCATTAGATTTCTTTTTGAATCGTTAATTCATTTCGAAATTGCAACCAAACCGAGAATTTGGTATAAACCACTAGGTACAACCTAATCACCCCCCTCTAGGTTGCACCAACAACTTCTAAGTTGTTTAATTTTCAAATTTAACTGATTTTTAACTCTACTCTTAAAAGTCTTGAATTTTTCAAATGCTTCATCTTATGATTTTAACAGATAAATAGGACAATATCTGGAGAAATCGTCTATAAAGGTAATTAAATACTTCCGTCCTCCTCGAGTTGTGAAATTTTTAAAATCACAAAGATCAAAATGTATTAATTCTAAAAGTTGTGTGCTTCTAGAAACCTGACGAAAAGGTTTTCTAGTAATTTTGTTTGGGCACACACTTCACATTCGTTAAAACCTTTAGACTTATCTAATGGTATGTTATAAATTTTGGAAAAATGGACCATCTTCCTATAGTTCACATGTCCCAATCTATAATGAAATGTAATAGGATCAATTAAGTTTGAACTAATATGGTTTATGGTCTCATTTCCTAAACTTAGTTTATACATACCATTAATTAGATAAGCACGTCCAAAGTAGTGAGAGTTAACAATTAAAGTTATACTACCACTATGAAAAGAAATACACATGCCAGCATTGCATAAAAGGCTAAGTGAAATTAAATTATTTTCTAAATTAGGAACTACTTTAACATCTTTTAAAGTTAGTTTCTTACCTGAAGATAGAATCAGATTTGCAGTTCCTCTATGGGTTACCATGGCTGATGCTCCATTTACAACTGTTATAGTCTCTGAAACTTTGATGTTGTCAGTCAGCAAGTTCTTATTGTGGCAAACATGACATGTAGCTCCTGAGTCCAACCACCAATCTGAAGAAGTACTGGTCTTGACCTCCTTTGCGCCTACCATGGCTACAAAATATCTAGGCTCAGTGTTATCAGTCGTCATGATTCCAGCATATAGAAATAATCGAATCATAATCAGACTTTCATTACCAAATTACAAAACATCATCAAATCTTGCTTTTCAAAATTATGATGTACAGTTGGAAAAGAGAGAAAAGGGGAAATAAAGTAATGTCTAATCTTTCTTTGCTTTATCACTGTTTATTGTCAGAATCAACAAATGTATCAAAACAATATTTATGTTACCTTCTTTTCAAAGCAGGGAATTACAACAAAGGGAAATCGGAAACAGAGATTGATTACACTCATACGTTTCCTTACCAAAGTTCAATGCATGAAAGAGGGAGAAACAGAATAAAATTGATTTAGAAAATCGAAAAACAATAAAGTCGTTAGTCTTTTGTTTAAAAACCTTTTAAACATAAAAACACTTTATGTCTACTTCAAAAACCTAATTCCAAGAAAAAAAGGTCATTGTCAGGTTAACCAAAAGGTATGGTTGTCAGAATAAATTCCAAAAAGGAAAAACTTTATGTCTACCTTAAGAACAATAAAGTCGTTTGCTTTTGTTTCTCTACAAACGAGTTAATATTATCTCCAATTTCAACGCATGACCAAAAAAGGAACTCAATTCAGGAAAGAGAAAAAAGAATGACTACTTTGTTAAAAGTTCAATCATTATAATAACCTGTAGGAACTAAAGTACCCTTTAACGTTGATCATTATGCCTGGTCATTCATCCAAAATACTCGTTATTGAGTGTTACGACTGATCGGAT
The DNA here is from genome assembly GCF_041222555.1 of Hakea prostrata. Classification (NCBI taxonomy): domain Eukaryota; kingdom Viridiplantae; phylum Streptophyta; class Magnoliopsida; order Proteales; family Proteaceae; genus Hakea; species Hakea prostrata. The sequence goes on along the minus strand of NC_142606.1, from coordinate 42,287,963 downwards.
TTCTTAATCGAAACGAAAATTGTTCCGCCTAATTCATTCAAGAATTACAACAAATTTCTAAAAGAAAATTCTATTCTTTAGAAAGAAACCAGGTAAACATAGAAGGAGCCACTTACTTGTGCGAAGGAGTTAACTCACTCTAAATTGCAGATAACTTCAAGTCGAGCAGTGTTCGATCACCTTCTCTGAACAAGAACTTCTCAAGAAAAGTTAATGCTTTAAGATTGTTAGGGTTAGGGTTTAAGCACGAGGTTGCTTAAAGCATTACACCCTGAGTATCTAGTTTGGAATACCCAGACCGCTGCTTCCAGCTAGTATTTATAGAATAAATACTGAGATCTATTGGTAATTGGACTCTCCTATAAAGACACATTACACCGTTAGATCATAACTAATCTAATGGCTCATATTAGAACATAAGTTGAGTATGACTCAAATACTTCAACAATAAGTTGGGTATTACTTGAGTACCTCAACACAAGTTGGGTATAACTCAAATACCTCAACAATCTCCTCCTATGTTCTACATATGGCTCTAGCAATAGTCCTAGAAATATAATGTTCAAACTCAATACAGAATCATTCATAACTTTTCAAAAAAGAATAGTATTCAATAAAATCCAAAAAAACACTGTGAATCCAAACTTGAGTTTTAGAACAAATCTAAACCCAATATAATTAGAAGTTCTTATTGGATTGAATTACTTATTCTCACATAGAACAATACAACTGTTCATTGCATCCTTGAACGATTTACTCTTAAAGTGAATCTTTCCTATCGAGATCCATCCTGACAGCTTTGAGTGATTTTACTTGTCCAATAAATCTTTTCATCAAACCAGATGATTGGATTCGCTCCTCCATTTTCGTCATTCATTGCAAATTCATCAAAATATGAATTTCATAATATATGAATTCAATCATTTGCATAAGTTTCTAGCTCAATCAAAAGAACTTAGTACAACCCACATGATGACTGAAAAATCATTCGCATCCTCATAGAGTTTCTATACAAAAACAAGATCTAAACGGTTTCTTTTACAAGAACCATTCCATGTTTCTATTGAAATCATGTTCAATATAATTTGCATTCTCATCAAGTTTCTATACAATAACAAGATCTAAAGGTTTCTTTTACAAAGAAGCATTCCATGTTTCTATTTGGAATGTTAGAGTTATCGTGTCCAACATAGTTTATTGGTTATATCATCAAATTTGGAATGATAAACCTTTCTATGGAAGACATATTATCAGATGTGGAATGATATAAAGATAACAATAACATCATTGAAACATATCAACAATTTTCATATTCCTTGAATGGAATGATAAGCTAATCAAGCTTCATACAAAGGTTGTTATATCATCAATGTTGAATGATTTTACAAACCTCTATACTCCACAATCATGCCAAATTATCTGAAATATGCAAATTGTCATGAATGCTAACTATGGCTAGATGAAATTTCAATAATTCAAAATAACATATAATTGGATTAAGACCTATCTATCTATATGGTCTTTAACCCCATCTTCCCCACAATTTTGAATGTTCAATTTGTATTTCAATCTCTTTGTAAGGGTATCTGCCATGTTCTATATTGATCAACAAAAGTGATCACTTTTTGTTTTATTAGATAATTCAACACAATCTGCATTGGCCTAATTTGTCTCCTCTTACTATTAAAAAGTGAGGTATTAGCTATCATTGTTGTTGCTTGATTATCACAAAACAAACTTCAAGTTAATCATAGGAATATCCAGGATCAGATCTTTTATCCACTCTCTGCCTTATCTCTTCTGAGGCTAGAGAATATAATTCCTCTTAATAGCCACTTCACCTAGTGTAAGAATAATCACTAGTAAATTTACTATTTCTATTTCTGAGCAATAAGATGCATCAGAATTATCTTTCCAAAAATTAAGGATGTCCAATTTAGAGAAGAGTATATTTTGTAGTATCCTTAAGATATCTCATTAACCTTTTGAGGGCATTCTAATGCTCTGTACTAGGATTACATGTGAAGCAACTCTGCATGCCTACTGTATAGGCTATGTCTGGGCTAGTGCAACTCATTGCATACATAAGACTACCAATCAGTTTAGAATATTTTAACTGATTCATAGCTTTACCATCTTTTGGTACAGACTGTTATAATCATATGGTGTCTCTATTAGTTTGCATCCACTATATCCCCATCTAGAAAGTAGTTTTTCAATACAATTAGATTGGTTAAGGGTAATTCCTGCAAAAAAAAAAAAAAACTTACTTTCATGCCAAGAATGATGTCTACAACACCAAGATCCGTCATATCAAATTCTTTAGCTAAGGTTTCTTTGATGTCACTCACTACAGAATGATCAAAACCAAGAATAAGCATGTCGTCTACATATAAGCAAATAATTATGACCTTATTTGACACAAACTTATAGTACAAGCATTTATCAAAGTTACTCGTTTGAAACCCAAAGCTCTTTACTTATTTCGTCAAATTTTTTTGTACCATAATTTATGTTCTTATTTAAGATCAAATGACTAAATTGATCTATAGTCTTTCAAAACCTCTCATGACATACCCTTCAGGCTTGTTCATGTAGGTTTTATAATTAATATACTCTTTGTCCGTATCATTCACTCTATTAGAATCCACAAAATTTAAAACTGATATGAATCACTTGATATGAAACAGAAACCTAAGAGACATGTCTTTTTATTTATAAGACCAAGAATCAATGACACAAGAATCATGAGACTGAATAATAATAATAATAATAATAATAATAATAATAATAATAATAATAATAATAATAATAATAATAATAATAATAATAATAATAATAATAATAATAATAATAATAATAATAATAATAATAATAATAATAATAATAATAATAATAATAATAATAATAATAATAATAATAATAATAATAATAATAATAATAATAATAATAATAATAATAATAATAATAATAATAATAATAATAATAATAATAATAATAATAATAATAATAATAATAATAATAATAATAATAATAATAATAATAATAATAATAATAATAATAATAATAATAATAATAATAATAATAATAATAATAATAATAATAATAATAATAATAATAATAATAATAATAATAATAATAATAATAATAATAATAATAATAATAATAATAATAATAATAATAATAATAATAATAATAATAATAATAATAATAATAATAATAATAATAATAATAATAATAATAATAATAATAATAATAATAATAATAATAATAATAATAATAATAATAATAATAATAATAATAATAATAATAATAATAATAATAATAATAATAATAATAATAATAATAATAATAATAATAATAATAATAATAATAATAATAATAATAATAATAATAATAATAATAATAATAATAATAATAATAATAATAATAATAATAATAATAATAATAATAATAATAATAATAATAATAATAATAATAATAATAATAATAATAATAATAATAATAATAATAATAATAATAATAATAATAATAATAATAATAATAATAATAATAATAATAATAATAATAATAATAATAAACACAATAGTCTTCTATAGAACAAATTCAGACTCTTTCATCCAAATTTTGTTTCTCTTTCTTGAATTGATTTTAGACTCAATGAAGGTCTCCAACATGGTCAGGTTAATTGGACGCATATCTTTGTTTAGGTGTTCTCTCTTTTCCCCTCTTTTTTTTTTTCTTTCAAAAATGTTAAAAAAAAAATCTTGATAGAAGAGAGTAAGTGGCAGTTTCTTTCTGGATTTCGACAGTGATAAAGCCAACACTTTGTTCGAATCCTTTCTTTTTGTATACTAACAATAGAAATGTAAAATAAATAGCAGCCCAAAAAAGATGGGTCTCTTATTTCAAATTTCATGGCTTAAAGGTTCAATTTGAGGTTTTTTCAATCAAATATTACCCATCTAATATACCATGCATATAAACCACAAGAAGGGGCTTTAATCAGCTAACAAAGCCAGCCACTTAAGAGAAATCATATTCTAGATTTCATAACCAATTTTCTTCATATATATAAAAAATAATATAAAGAAATCGAAGGAGAAAAGATAGAGAGAGGGACAATTCCCATCTCAACACATTCATCTTTCATAAAATTGATCGATGATCTATGGTCGAATTCCCACAAATTTTTTGATCAACTGATTCTAATCATATCAAAATATATAAACATTGACAATAATCATGGCATTATCAGAAAGAAAACATATAACTTCAGTTTTGATATTTCATGTAGAAAAGCATCTAATCTTTTGAATTCAGTTTGAAAAATTGACCATGGATTGATTAAATCAAGCAAGGAAGAGGAATATTCAAAAAACCATTTAAGGCACTTTGGTTTTCCTTTTCCTCTTCTTTTCTTTAAATTATCAATCCCATTATCACAAAAACTTGAATCTCAGATTGAAGCAAAAAATCTTCCATGAATATATTATTTAAAAAACTAACTGAAGATGCTCATCTTAGCTTCAGAGAAGTAGAGCAGCAGAGGTAAGGCCTAAGCAAGTTACCATGAGGCCCCTGAACTATTGCTGCTGCCACAGAAGTGGGATTCACATCCTCTGTAATTCCTTTCTCTGCAATTCCCTACAATTTCCTCGTAGGATTGTGTCATGTGGCATTTAAGTAATCCATCGGTTACCCAACAAACTAGAGTTTCAATAAAATTCAAATTTATGGGTGGGTTTAAATACAATTCAAATTTAGTTTAAATTGGATAACCGTTAAATTACTTAAATGCCACATGGCACAATCCTATGAGAGAATTGTAGGGAATTGCAGAGAAATGAATTATAGAGGATGTGAATCCCACAGAAGTGGCCCATGGCTGAGAGCAATATCGCCGGGAAAGGCCGTTTTTCTATTACCTCAATATCAATTCAAAGTGAAGAATTGAAGAGGTATCAAAACGCAACTTTGTCCATGAGTTAAAAAAACCGCTTGTGGTTACTAGCCACCGCACGACCTTTAGTGATTGCCAAAAGGCACCATATATTCCCTTCCATTGAGCAACAATGGACCAGAGATTCCCACAGGAATCTGGACATAACCCACAGGCATCTCACAGCCTTTACTTTCTTGCAGTATCTTTATTGGAAGCATATATAGCAGCATGCAATTCACATTCTGCACCAGCATGTGGGCTCAAATGGAAATCTGAGCATTGGTTGCTACTTCCGTTCCGGATACTGTTGTTGTTGGCTTTTCCTCATCAGAGGATAGTGACCTTTGTCCACTAGCAGTTACACAATTGAATATATATATATTTCTAAAACCATGGAAGAATCCCGTCCCTTGACAGGATTTCCTCTCGAAGGTAATTCTACAAACTTAGACATAGAAGCTTCTGGAGGAAGAAGCTAAGAGCACACGTTCCTTCCATTCTACTTCGGAATTGGAGCTCAATCGGTTCGGGAGATACTACTAGATGATTAAGGAAAACAATATCTTCGAGACGTGGATTACTTGGGAAAAGAGAGCCATACAAACCTGCAGCTCTACAAAATCCCACCCTCAATGCCATAAAAATTAGCAGTTCTGTGGATACGCAAGTCCCACAAGCCCGAGAAATTAAAGGAATACCGATTTTGATTGAAGCAGTTGTACCCCATCCATGTTTTTCAGAAAGATATAATTCTCTCTCACATGCATTACCATGAGCCAATGGGAATCAGAAGATGTTTTGATCTCTTGGCCCCTGATGTTGCACTCTCAAATTCAATCAGCCGTTTTGTCAATGTTGCTTCACATATTTGTGCAACACACTAACACTAATAACATCTGACAGAGTTTGCAAAGTTGCAAAACGACAGCACCTTGCATCAAACTCAAATAAAGTTTTTTTTTTCTTCAAAAACTCTTTAAACATAAAATTGTTTTATGTCCATCTCAAAAAACCGAGTCCAAAAAAGAATTGTAATAAGTTGGAGGCCAATTCTCCTAAACTCGAACCAGCATATAGAATGACAATGACGTCACTTACAAAATAACCAACATTAAGAAAAAGTTAAAGCATGTCAAATCTTCCTTTATTGAAATAAACAATTCAATAGGTATGTTGCTTTGATTCCTTGACATTCTGACAATAAAGTAAGAGAGAAGCTTAACTTCCTTTCCAAGGCAATTTGTAACCAATCGTTTTATAATCTAAATTGAATCAAATGTTAAGAATAAACAAGAAAAGACGATGTCATCTGACAGTATTCTGACGACTTTTGCTTTTATTTAAGAAGGCAAAGTCTCAATCTTGCTGCTACAATTCTCAAAAAATTGAGTAAAACAATGTTCGAAAGGCGATTTGGTAACAACTTCCTTTCAAGTAATCATGACCCATAAAGCATGATTTCTTCTTTTTCAAAGCAAAGAAAAATGTATCGAGATCAAAACATTAATTTTTGAAAAACGAGAGACGAATTATCAAATTTTCGCCTAAAAAATATAATTCGTTCGATCCTTAAGAACGAAACAAATTTCTTCAAATAAAAAGAAATCAATAAAGATGGAGGGAGCCACTTACTTGTGCGAAAGAATTATTCATTGAAAATTGAGGATAACTTCGAGTCGAGCAGCGTTCGATCACCTTTTCCGAACAAGAACTTCTCAAGAAAAACTAATGCTTTAAGATTGTGAGTATATAAATAATTTTTTTAATAATTATTAAAATAACTAGCCATTGATTTTTTTATTTTTTCTCTTCACCTTATATTCAATTGATGTTGATTGCTTGCTTGGAAGTCATTTTGACTGTTAATTGGTGGAGTTATCCGGTATGTTGTGATTAGTGGAGAAAATAAATGCCCAATAACAGTAAGACTCAACAGTTGATTTCATTTTAGGTTTGTGCATTTGAATACTAATAGCAATAAAACATAAATTAGTGGATAGTAGCATGGGCTTCTAACAACTGTAATCATAGAAAGAATAAAAGTAGGTCATCTTCTTTGCTTAAACGTTTGATTTAAATAAATAGACCAGTTCATTCAAAATGTAAGGACGCAATTCTATTTCAAAAAGGAAATATTATATTGATAAAAGATGCTCTTCTTACTTGGACATTCAATTAGCAAAATGAAAATATAGATTTAGAGTTATTTTAAGACTCTTGTGGATCTCAAGCTTTATGGTAAATGGACACAAATAATATGTCGTGGATCACGAGAAACCAAGAACCACATAACATGGTCATTTGTAATTGAGCCATGCAGAACATATAAACCGGAGAGAAACATAGGGCACATAATATGCTTCAGTCAAAGTGGTTAAGGTGTGTGCCAGTTAGGAACATCTTCGAGAATTGTAGATCATATTTTTAACTCTTTGATTTGTTAAATTGGTGTTTGCAGCTGTGTTTGGTAAAGGGTTCATAGCTAGAGACCATACCGTTGAAAACACGGCAGGACCTCAAAATGGTTAGGCAGTAGCATTGCTGTCGAGTTCAGATGTGGCATCCATGGATACCAGGACATTCTTTATGCACACCTCAACTATCAGTTCTACCGTGAGTGTCACATCTCTGGCACTGTTGACTTTATATTTGGTCGAGCCACTGTGGTCTTTCAACAATGCCAAATCTTGGCTAGGAAAGGTTTGCCTGGGCAGCAGAACACGATCACAAGTCTGTATTCTTTAGATGTGGCATCAATGGATACCAGGACACTCTTTATGCACACCTCAACTATCAGTTCTACCGTGAGTGTCACATCTCTGGCACTGTTGACTTTATATTTGGTCGAGCCACTGTGGTCTTTCAACAATGCCAAATCTTGGCTAGGAAAGGTTTGCCTGGGCAGCAGAACACGATCACTGCCCAGGGTTGTGATGATCCCAAAGGAAAAGATGGGTTCTCTTTTCAGTTTTGCAATGTCACAGCGGATCTTGCCTCTGGTCCTAGTTCGACCTACCTAGGCCGACCATGGCGGCCTTTCTAACATACTGTTTTCATGCAAAGCTACCTGAGTGATGCCATCAACACCAAAGGTTGGCTAGAGTGGCAAGGGCAATTTGCCCTGGATACTCTGTACTACGGGGAATACAGGAATGAAGGCCCAAGGGCTGAATTGGATGAGAGGGTCAAATGGCATGGTTTCCATGCCATTAGAAACTCTAGTGAAGCTGAACAATTTACTATGGCCATGTTTATCGTTGGAGATTCGTGGTTGCCGGCCACCGGAGTCAACTATACGGCTGGTCTTTGACCTTGACTCATTTTATATGTATTAAATAAACTCCCGTGATTATACGATCTTAAAACATATTGTAAATACATATATACTATTAAATGAAAGACATTTATTATGTCAACTTTACATATTTCATTTTCTTAAATCCAGTCGCATTTCACAATATAGCGTAGACATCAGATTTGGATTTTTTTCTTCTATGCAGTAGTGCTACTGTTGGATGTTTTTCTATTATACATTAAACTGTTTAAATTAATAGTTTGGAACTGCATTTGTAAATATATATATATATATATATATATATATATATATATATATATATATATATATATATATATTCTCGTACAAACTCTTGGTCTAGAGTCTGTAAATTTACAAATTCAGCCCTGCTCATATCCGACTCTAATCCCATTTCGCAAATTTGAGAGCTGTGAAAAAGAGAAATTTCTTTTTTTTCTTCTAAAACAGACTTGAGGAATGGCCAGTGTTCACCCTTCCCCAGCCCCAGAGTGTTTCTCTTTACAGTCCTGAGAATTGAAAGGCCCTTTCTTACTTTCTTCCTTATTGTCGGAAAACTTGCTCTTCTTGGAGGTCCAAAAATCAAAGCTATGCGATTTGATCAATGCTATAGAAAAAACTTTAAAACCTGTTTCATTTATTGCGAGCGCTATACAAGACAATTGGTCTCAGTTGATTTTGAGGTCAGTTGTGACCGAATTAACACATTCCCTAACCTAGTATGGACCGAATCATGCAAGGGTATATCAAATGAGAGAGAGATGATGACGGAGTTCGGCAATGACTGCCTACGTCTCCGGGATTCAAATTCGAATCCAATCCACTATATTCAGGAGATTACAGAGAAGGAGAAGAAAGAGAGAGTTTATGATAACACCTGATACAGGTGACAACAGGAGCCAATACTTCCGTCGAGTGACCTTCTAACATCACTGATCAAAAGCCCCAACCGAGCGTCTCAAAGAACCTCCAAGAATCATCGTTGCAGGAGCTTGAAGATGGCAGCCATGGAAGCTTCACCGAGAACCCCAAATCGCAAGAACGAGGAAAAATCCCCAAATCGTTTTTTGCATATTAGAATGAGAGTGAACCAAGGATAAAGCTATACATAGCAATGAACCATCAATTGAACCAACCGGTTCAATTTCACTTAAACAATAAAAAGTCCAGATTACCCCCCAACAATCTCCCCCTTAATCTGTACATCCAAAATGACTATAGTGAACTGGATTACGACTATCATCATCCAAGTGTACCTGCACACACAAAAAACACAGAGAACACAATACAAAGCAAATAACAAATATGCAAAATACCTAGACATGCACTAACTATGCAACACTAAGGACTCCATGCAGATACACCATGCAACAAACTGCACCAGGTAGAGAAACCCTAATCAATAACTCATGATTCACAACTCACTCATATAACCATGAAGAGCACACATGCACACACCAGGCATATATCTCATAACAGAGACAAACAGAATAAGAGTCATAAAAATTTGGGCAACATCTCCCCTAAAACTGCAACATATGCAAACCTGATAAACAAACACAAGACATACTTGGACATCACCACACCATAGATAAATGAAAAACAAAGTATACAATCTCCACAAAAGGTAATAACCCACCATATAGACTTACTCATGCCAACCAAAGCATAATAAATATATGAATTAAAACAAGTAAGACTTTAAACAAGAGACTAGTATAAAATTCAAGAAATCCATGGTGATATCCAAAACCAACCTAGATTAACAAAACCTCACAAACATCAACAGATAAACAACATGGATCCTGACATAATTGTCAATGCCAACACAGCCCATGAATCTACACAAATGCTTACAATATAAGCCAAGTCAAGTCTAAAACATATCACATGATACATAAGAGAACTTAACCAACTAGAGAAAAGAGATTGAACAATTCAAATATAAATCATGACAAGTAACCATAAATCTCTCCCCCTCAACCAGTAGATCCCAAAACTTAGGAAATTCTTAACATATCCAAATACTTTCATTTCAAATTCTGATTTTAAAACCTTCCCCAAGGAATACAATCATGCAATCAATATGTAAACCACATAAATGCAGATATAATACACAGAAAACAAAATGAGAAACTAGAGGCAACTGTGAACCTAAAATGCAAAATACAATGCAAAAAATTCAACCATCAAGTCTTATATATCAATGCCAAGGGTATTCAAATGAAATCACAACAGGATTCATTAACAAGTCATATTTTCAAATTTAGTTGTTAAAATGCCTAAAGAAGTTGCAAATCATTCTTTCTTCTACATTAAAGTAAAGAAAGACAACAAGTATCCAATTACCCATTAAAAATAATGAAGAGAGTAACTCAGGATAGCAAACATTCTAATAGCCTTACATTTAACCAACAAGATGAAAATATTCTAGACAAACCCAAATAGGCAATAACACTCCTCAATCCATCACTGGCTTACTACCACTACTCAAACCAGGACCTCTTCACCCACTCACCACACATGACGGGCACAAGTCACAACTAGACAAATTCAAGTCACCTAGAGTAGAAACCAAACCAGAGATAAAAGAAGTAAACTCAATAAAATTTAACAACTCTGACCTACAAGACCATACTCAATGACCACATAAAAAATCTAACTGCAAACAAGACATAATCTAACCAATCAAACTGGTGCAAGTCATCTTACCAGACAACTCCATAAATCTGACAATAACTACTCCCAAATCAAAACCATACAAGCTGACAGACCATATCCCCTGAATATCATGTGAACCCCAACAACATGTGAGGACACACCCTCTTGACATCTCCTGTGTCAAGACTAGCACTAATGCTGAACTAGAGAACAAACCTCTCCCCCGGAGACCAAACTCTCCAAACACTTGACAACACCTGTGCCAAAACCAGCACTCATGCTGAACATGGAGACTATACCTCTCCAAACACCAGGGATACACCTAATGCTATACCAAGTGAAATAGGAATCCTCATGTGTAACCAACTGTACTAAACAGTCTCAACACCACCTATTACCACTCTAGCATTCCAAAACTCAGTCAGACATGTATATCAATGCAAATAAAAGCATCCATGAGAGTACAAAACATGTTGTCTCAGATTTATTAAATAAACAACTTCTTTACACAAGCATATCACCTTAAAGATAAATACACCACCTCCCTTTAACAAAGGAACAAAATAGGATAAACCAAAGTGTGCACCTAATGGAAACCCAAATAACCAGGTCTTAAAACAAGGTCTATGCTAACACAGAAAGCACCTAGGTCATCAAAGGACCTCAAACATGTTTATTTCACCAGAATTAGACATATCATTGTTAGATGTCTCACCTTCTTGCAGTTTCCTCTTATATGCAAAACAAATTTTCTTAATATGACCCACTTTATGACAGAAATAACATCTCCTGGTGCTAGAATCAAACTTATTATTATTCGCATTATTATTCTTGTTGTTATTTTCATGATTGTCAAACACTTTACCCTTTCCCTTGGACTTCTCATGTTTGTAAGAGCCCTTGCCCTTAACAAACAAATTGTCCCCACTCCCTGAAGTATTTCCAGAAGTCAACAACTCTGACTCCCTATTCCTTACATCATCAATCAATAATTCTAGGGAAATATTTTGACAAGCATACTTAATTGAATTCTTAACAACAAGATAGTCATTATGAAGGGAATTCAATAGGATGATAGATAGATCTTGGTCTTCAAATTTGCTCTTTTCCCCAGTACTGGCTAAGTCTTGAATCAACTTCTTAAATACATCTAGGTTCTTATCAAGGCTGATTGTAAGGTCCATCTTAAACCCATACAAATTTTCTTTCAGATAAATCTTATTACCTAGATTCTTTTTCTGGTAGATTTGTTCAAGCTTATTCCACACTTTAATAGAGGTATTGTCATCACCATCCAAACATCTGATAACACCATTAGTGATGTTCCATAGCATGCAACCAATTGCATTCTCCATCACTTTAGTCCTCAAGACTGGGTCAATGCTTTCAAAGAAAGCAACTGGGTCATCTATGGATCTTAGGAGTTTCTGCTGAGCCATCAAAGCTCTCACCTTCCTCTTCCAAATCCCAAAGTCCCCTGTCCCATCAAACTTCTCAATGTCTACCCTGGAAATTCCCATTGGAACTCCCAAATCTAGGTACCTAGGATTCTCCCCTAGACCTACAGCTCTACTAGAGCCTATGGTAACCACACTGACCACACTGGGAGGAGTACCCTCCCCTGTAGACCAAATCCCTTGCTTGGCTCCACTTTGAAGCAGTACCATACACCAATCAGTAGATACAATAATAAAAATTCACAATACTGATATACAATTTTGAAAAAAAGATTATTATAACCAAGAATTAAATAATCATATATTAATTAACCACAAATTCATAAGCTAACTTTATACAATTTCAGCAGTCTTTATTAACAAATTGTTAACACAGCAAATCAATACAGACCAAGTATTGTATCAAATATTAACAAAAGAATAGGGCAGCAGCTAGTATAATCAGAAATCAAGAAATTAATGTGATTAATTAATCATTAACCATTTCAGAATCAGCCTACTCATACTAAATTATCATCCATCAATTTGAATTCAGATTTAAACAAAGAGCCAAGAACATATGCATCATATAAACATGGTTTTATCATAGAACCAAATCTTTTAATTGACATATATAATCAAATCATATTATATAAGAGAGCATATATGACATATAACTAATAGACTATGAGAACCAAACCGTGAAGCATATATCGAGGCAGCAGGTGAAAAAAATACAAGAAATCAACATTTTTAAATTGAAATAATCGTTAACCATATGAGTAATAAATAAAATTAGGATGCAATTAATCAACAAAACCTAATTTGAATTTATAGAATCATGAACCAGAAGGCTTTGATGCCAATCTGTGACCGAATTAACACATGCACTAACCTAGTATGGACCGAATCATGCAAGGGTATATCAAATGAGAGAGAGAGATGATGACGAAGTTCGGCAATGACTGCCTACGTCTCCGGGATTCAAGTTCGAATCCAATCCACTATATTTAGGAGATTACAGAGAAGAAAGAGAGAGTTTATGATAACACCTGATACAGGTGCAACAGGAGCCAATACTTCCGTCGAGTGACCTTCTAACATCACTGATCAAAAGCCCCAACCGAGCGTCTCAAAGAACCTCCAAGAATCATCGTTGTAGGAGCTTGAAGATGGCAGCCATGGAAGCTTCACCGAGAACCCCAAATCGTTTTTTGCATATTAGAATGAGAGTGAACCAAGGGTAAAGCTATACATAGCAATGAACCATCAATTGAACCAACCGGTTCAATTTCACTTAAACAATAAAAAGTCCAGATTACCCCCCAACATCAGCCTCGGAATTAACTGGTAGTTACACAACATATCCTTTGATGCAGAGCAATATCAAAATGGGCTTCTCCAGCATAATCCTAAGGTTGGGTTACTTGGATCATACATTCTTAATTCAGGTTCTTATTTCCTCTGATTCAAATTGCATTGATTCTTAATGGGTTTAAACTCGAAGTAGTTGCTATTCTGGTCTATGTATGAAAGCTTTTGATATTAGCAATACCAAAATGGGTTTCACCAGCATAAGCCTAAGGTTGGGTTACTTGGACCATAGGTTCTTATTATTGTTTTTAAGGTAAATCATAAGTTCTTAATTCCTCTAATTCAAGTTATATTGACTCTTAATGAGTCTAAAATAGTTGCAATTCTAGACTGTATATGAAAATGCTTTTGATATTAGTTTTTTTTTTTTGATAAGGAAGGGGGGGTGAAATAGGAGGGGGGGGGGGGGGTATACTTTTTTTGGGGGGGGGGGGAACCTTTTTTTTTTTTTTTTTTTTTATTTTTTCTCGGGCGTGCGTTGTTTATTTGTGGGGGGGAGAGGAGGGGCCGGGGGGGGGGGGGGGGGCCCCCCCCCGGGGGGGGGGGGCCCCCCCCCTTTTATTTTTATTTTATACAACCCCCCCGCGCGGGGGGAACATCCAGCCCAAACCTAGCCCGGACACCCTTTTTATTTTGGGATAAAGAAAGACTTGTTTGATATTAGACCTTAAAGTTGGACTTTAGTTTCAATATTATTATCTTTGAAAACCTTAGGAAGCCATGTCAAACCTTTCCCTTAGGGTAGATTTGTAATGTTTGGCCTTATCCTACCTTGGCCCAGCCAGGGACCTATTATGTTTGTAGGTCCGAAAACCCAAAGTGGGGGAAATGAGACTTGTGGACCCTTTTGGTTGATGTTTTGGTGTCGGAACCCAAGCCCGTGAACATTGACGATGATGCCCCTCACTTGAGGGCATTGTCAGTGTTAGTTTTGAATCTGCGCACCGAAGAGGGGTGAATTAGTTGAAATACCAAATGAACTCCTATGCTCAATCCGAATATATTTCCTGAAACTAGACTTCTTGATGGACTTGTAGGAGAAAACCCCACTCCATTTGACCCCATATAGCCCTCCAAATCCCTGTCTGAAGTTGCTGAACTATGTCTGCCAAATCCTGCTTGCGCATCGAAGAAGGTGAGCTTAGTTGGTGGACCTAATGACCTCACATGCTTGATCCAAAGGTATTTCTGGAACCTAGACTTCTTGATTGACTTGTAGGAGAAAACCTCACTCAATTTGACCTTGTATAGCCCTCCGAATCCCTATTCGAAGTTGCTGAACTATTTCTGGATTTCTGCTGAAACCTGTTACCTGTTTTGGTCGATCATTTTGGTCGATACCATCAACCAAAACCAACGACCAAAGTTGCCCAGAATCGTGAAAAAGATGCTTTTTGGATATTCCTTCCTCTATTTAAGTGAAACCTCGGGCCTAGAACCATATTTTACTCATTTCAACACCTGAGAACGTGGGAAGGCTCCTCTTAGGCTCCTCCTTAGCTTGGGTGGTGATCTTCTACAAGAATCTTTGTCTCTTCTCTCCATCTAACATCTTCCAAGGTATGATTCTTTCTCTTGCTCTCTATTCTACTCACTTCTCTTCTTCTTTTTACTGATGAGACCATGGCCAAGGTGCTGCAACCTTGCAAACACCTTGCCATGAATGTCTCTTCCCATTTATACTTGCTTTTCCTTCATTCTTGCTATGCTTCACTTGCATCTTGATCCTTACATATACATTACCATGATTCCTTGCTTAACAACTTGATTTCTTATACTAAACTGAGATGTGGAGTATGATTAGTCTAATCTCTGGCTTGCAAATGATTGTAATCATGTTCCTAACCTATTCCCCAACTAATTCTCTAGCTTCCCTTTCAATTACATCAATTTCTCATGAATGCTAGGATTCTTGTCTTTAGAACATAGGACCTCAATTTGGGGGTTTTCATTTGGACCATTGGATTGTGATAATACTTGCTAGGTAGTGTTCTTGCATTGTTATTAATCATCCCTCCAAGTTTCAGATCGATCTGAACCCCGGAAGACCCATTTCGGACCAAAATCCCCAAAATCCACTATTCTGTCTCGAAGACAATTTTGGTCGATAACCATCGACCAAAGTTGTTGCTGACAACAACCTTGGCCAGTTTTGATCCAATTGACATCCAATCTTCCCGATTCCTTCTCTAACTTATTATTGATGTTTGTTTAGGGCCTTAACACTTCTTTTGGACTAATTCTTGGTATTCTCAATTCATCATCAACTCAACCTAAGGTAAGGATGGTTATCTCCATAAACATATAGATCATCAACTTATGATTTATGTTCTTATTTATGAATAGAATCTCTTGATTTCTTTTAATCGTTATAAGACTGTGATATACGTGTTAGAACAGTAGTATTGAAATCTTTATACTCTTGTCATGTTACATTACTATTCTTGTTTACTTATGTCTATCATGATTCATTTCAATATCATGATTTAACTTGTATTATGAAGATGTATTGGATGCATGAGAAGTGATGAACTTGAATATGTGATTGTCTAGGTATAACTTGGGATTGGGGAGTGTCCTATTGACACTTTTGTCCTTGAACACCGGAGGGAATAGTATGGGATGTTCTCCGATGGTGCCTATCGACTCTTTCCCGGGTTATTGGATGACATACATAGGATTGTCTAGTTGTTTGGCTAGGATGTCCCTGTCGTATCAGACCCGAATCGGAAGGGCATTGAGACCGAACGACCCGTGGTAGCAATGGGGATTTGTGGGCACTCAAGACCGGTAACCAATCCGTGAGAGGTCATAAATCTCATTGTGGGGGCCATTTATTGGTAGGGTTGCATATGGATAGACTTGGGCTCACGGGCGCTCAAGACCGGTAACCAACCCGTGAGAGGACGTGAGAGCTTCCCGTTTACTATATGTGGATGACCAATAGGGTTGATGAGTCCGTAATCCGGGATTACGCTGACTCTAGTGTGAAGGATACCGGAAAGGATCGCCGGGGGCGAGGAATGGACGTATCTGGATCTGAGTTGATATGACTGAGTAGATGACTTGCATTGGGCTAGGCTTTACTGTGACATGCGCCAGTACTTGACCAAATGGTGATGTGAGAGAGCGGTGACCGATCCCCTTACCACGGCTTTTGATGACTTTACCAATCTTCCCCGGGCATTCCCAAGATATGGAAATGGGAGAGTGACTGACGACCCAGAGAAGTACGGTGCTATGACTTAAAGCATGTCTACCCTAGATGACCAGCATACTTAGAGTTAGATTCATGTTTACATCATATGTCTCATATCATTTTGCATCATGCCATGTTGTGCATCATATGATTTATGTTATTATGGAATAACTTTCCTTGTTGAGTTCTTTTGAACTCACTCCTTTTCGCAACATATCTTGTTAGACTTTCCTGCAGGTACTACCACTGTTGACTGTGGCAGTCAACCCTCTGGAGGCCGAGTTGAAGACTTGTATCATACTGGTGGCGATGAACTAGTTGATAAAGACGAGTAGACCGAGATCGGGACTTTTTGTAATAGTTCAGTTTTATATTGTGTGTTAGGGATGGGATGTCGCCTCATTCCCTTTTTAACCTTTTATTTGAATTGTCAGGACTATAGCTTAGTTGTTTCACTTGTTATTTGGTGAATCGGTTGTAACCTTTAATTTTAGTCTAACCATCTTCCGCTGATATTATAGGATGGGTTTCCTCCCTCCTTTTCACACTTGATTGTTTATACTAATAAAATCCTTTCCGCACTCTGATGTTATTTGTGAATCCTTCTGAGGTACTTTCTCGACTTTTATTATTAAATTATTTGGATACAAGGAATTGTTCTTGCTTTTGATTATATTATTGTGCTAAGTGACTATGATCGTTCCTAAACTTGATCGGCGGGACAGTAATTCACTCCCTGGGTAATCCAGATAGGGTATCCCCTTGGTGGATTTAGGGCGGGATGTGACATGCGTAGTCACAATGCTTGTGATACGAGAGAATTCATAATCGAACCGGGTCTGCCTGTGGTTCGATCCTCGGCCCCAGTCGGAAAGAAAGGAACCAACTCGCATCCGAGCAGGCCGGGTCTAAGAGCTAACTTGCTGAAGAAGCAAACCGACTCAGTCAACAAGCACGCTCGAATCCGTGATAATCGGAGCCAACGGATCGTCAAGCAGACGATTAAACGACATTTATGGGAGCAAATGATCGTGCTTACTTGGGTAACTGCTACGCTATCATTGTGCAGTTATCCATTATCCTACCACAAACAGATCTATTAGTAACGGATCTAATCGTTAAGATTGGACAGCCACCTGAAGAAGGTTTGAGTAAATCCAACGAAGGAGATTTGAGGGTAAACCCTATATAAACACAACCTACTTTCAACAGAGGTATCTGAATTGTATTCTCAATATTTGTATTCATACTTTTACTCTGTGCTTAAGTAGAGCCTTTTGTGATCAGTTCATCAGCTGACTTAGCCTTCGGAGGTGGACTCCTGACCCCAGCGGTCGGGCCACATCTGACGATTGTTTTTGCAGGTCATCCATCGGAGATCTAAGGGCTGAGCAGATTTTGGACGCATTAGCTTGTAAGCTGATCCGGAACCTTAGTTCCTAAAAAAAACGATACACATGAATAATACTATATTGATATCGTATCGAATATTGGAACTGTACCATTTGGTAATCGATATGTTAATAATAGGAAGTAAATCAAAATGTTTTCAATACAATACTAGATTATACCAAATATTGCTACCGTAATAAATTAACAGCCTTGTGAGGTCTAGTGATACTTCAAATTGATAAAATATACATATATGCACCCTAAAATCATAACAACATAAAACCTATTGATGTTTCAAGAACCTATCACTTATCTTTTTCTCACCTTCCTTGACATATCTATATTTTCATAAACCAATAGACCTTTGGAATCCTAATTGGAAGTCCCCTACTCTCAACCTACCATGGTAACCGATATTTTAAGAAATATCCTTACATTTGAGTTGGTTTTCAATCAAAACCTTGATCACCAGTGTTGTGGTCGAGCCTGTTTTCGTTCTGGTCAAACACTTAGCTTAACCAAAATCATATTAGCCCTAGCCGAACCAGGTTTGGCTCGGGATAACAAGAATAGAAGTTACATAGATACGGAATCCTTGTCAATCTCTCTCAAACACTGTTCGAGTAGAGTTTGACTTATGGAAGAGAGACACACTCCAAATACGACTCTACAACAGAAACTCCTCTTAGTAACCGACTAACAAGAACTATATAAAGAGGTATGGTCATCACCATAAGGTATGCACTCTTAAGTTATTGAATATACTAAGAGATTGAGCTTGATTCCTCTGTTCATCTGAACTAACTTGTTCGTCAGAGACGATACTCGACCACACCGGTCGAGCACGTTTTTGCAGGTTTGAGCGATCGAGTAGGAGGGACCGAATTTTGCAACAACATTGGCGCCATCTGTGGGAACGCATAAAAAAGTCATGGTGCAAACCAGATCAATGGTTGGAGACGATAAGGAGAATGGAGAGGAGGTCAATAAAGAAAATCCTCCCCCAAGAACTGCGAATATTCCTCAACAGAAGGATCAACCAGAAAATCCTAACCAATTCGCTACTACGAATCAGATTGATGAACTCCAAAAACAGATCTCAATTTTGAACGAATTGGTTAGGGTAAGCATACATCATCTAATGCCCTAGGAGTAGATTGTCAGGGAAACCTAGAAAATTAGGGGGGGGGGGGACTAGAGAGGACCGACCATTGATACCTGATCAAACTCCTCGACCATCTAAGAGAGACCTGAACATGGGTAAAGAAAAAGTAGGAGAAAAAGTTTGAATACCGGGAGGACCGTCAAAAGACCTTCCTGTGAAACCCAACCCTAACCTTGACCCAGAAACCCTATTGTTTGTAGGTCCAAAGACCTGAAGTAAAGGAAGAAGCCAACTATGGGCCATCTCAGTGGAAGACATGGTGTTTGACCCAGAACCCATGGAAGTTGATGATGGTGTTCCATACTTGGAAGCTTTGTCAGATTTGGAAATGAAACTGCACCTTGATGAAGATGAGACTAGTTGATGGACTTAAAGTGTAGTTGGACATGATTTGAAGGGATTCCTCTATACTAGGTAAGTCATATGTTGTGTTGGGAGAAGCTCATTGGGTTTGGACTTGATTTGGACCTTCATTTCCCTGTTTTGGCCTTGTTGTCTTGCTTGGTCGACTGGGTGGTCAATTGGGCCAATCGACAACCAATCGACCAACAGGGACAGTGTGAAACCCAACCCTAACCTTGACCCGGAAACCCTGTTGTTTGTAGGTCCGAAGACCCGAAGTTAAGGAAGAAGCCAACTATGGGCCATCTCAGTGGAAGACATGGTGTTTTACCCAGAACCCATGGAAGTTGATGATGGTGTTCCATACTTGGAAGCTTGTTTAGATTTGGAAAAAAAAACCTCCCCCCCCCTCCCCCTCCTCCCCCCCCCCCCCCCCCCCCCCCCCCCCCCCCCCCCCCCCCCCCGGGGCCCCCCCCCCCCCCCACCACGTCTCCCATGAACCCCCCCCCCCATAAACAATAACATAATCATGAACAATCATAACATGAGTGCGGAAGATAAATCATAGATTCAATAAAGAAAGAATGAATCATAACTGAATCAGAATAATAGATATAATCAGAGTATCAAACAGACAAGTAAAGTGAAGCAAAATCCCACTTTACATCCAGCGGAAAAGTAGCTCTAAGGAATAAACTAGACAAAATCTAATCCCAGTAACAAGTACATTGGGTAACTAAATTGTTCTCCACTTTATAGACAACATCCTTGTAAGTGTAAATCTCATAAATAGCACAAGGACGCTTCCACTCAATGGTCGGACTAAGCATCGTACGGAGCATAACCACCCGCGGAATCTTCAGAGTAATTGTGGTAACCGCAATCACCTTCCTGGAGATATGCCTCTTCGCCTTGCGCTTCTTCATAGGGACCGTCATAGTACTCGGACTGCAGGATAGTCTAATAACATTGTACAATAAAGGAATGAGTTTCAAAGAAACTCGGTAAAGCGATTAAAATCCATAATAACATAAATGGCAGAATTCCAGAACAAACATAAATGCAATATGATATGAGACAAACAATGAATGAATGAATCTAACTCTATGTATGCTGGTCTCTATTGGCAGACATGCTTTAAGTCATAGCACCGTACTTCTTTAGGAAAGTCCACTCACATCCTCAACCATTTAAGATATCTTGGATTCTCTCACGGATCATTTCACCGGTCTTGAGCAGCCGATTGGTAATGGGTCCTTCATCCCTCGGGACAAACCTTGGCGGGGGGTTAAGTCAACACACTCTCTCACAACCATTTGGTATAAGTACTGGCGCATGTCGGGGTAAAACCTAGCCAAATGCAAGTCTTCTACTTAGTTACATCAAGTCGATCCAAGATACTTCCATTCCTCGTCCCACGACGATCCTTTCCGGTATCCTTCACACTAGAGTCAGCGTATCCTATGGCACCAACCAACTCGGACTACGGACTCATCAACCCTATTGATCATCCACATATGGTAAACGGGAAGCTCTCACGTCCTCTCACGGGTTGGTTACCGGTCTTAAGCGCCCGTGAGCCCAAGTCTAACCATATGCAACCCTACCAATAAATGGCCCCCACAATGTGATTCCTGTCCTCTCACGGGTTGGTTACCGGTCTTGAGCGCCCATGAATCCCCATTGCTACCACGGGTCGTTCGGTCTCAATACCCCTCCGATTAGGGTCGACATAACAGGACATCCTAGCCAAACACTACTAGACAATCCTAGATATGTCATCCAACAGTTTAGGAAGGTGTCCAGAGGGCATCTCCGGAAACATCCCATAATATTCCCGTAGTAGTCCAAGGACAGAAGTGTCGAAAGGACACCTCTCCTTTCCAAACCATACTTAAGCATACACATGCATCAATTCATATCATCACATATATGGTAACCTCATATATGGAAAGAAATCAATAATTACAATCACTTGTATAACATTGGTAAGTAAATCATACATGAATCAATTCAATATGAATAAGTAATGCTACTGTAATCAAAGTTATGCAACAGTAGTATATCATTGTAAAAATCTAATTTAGGAAACATATTAATGATATTCAAATATAGAAACTATACTCATGCTATCTATGTAATTAAGGAAATAACCATCCTTACCTTTTATAACTCGCAAGGAATCCTAAGAAATCAAGTAAGATCTTGGCAAACTTGAGAAGAAGGTCCTAAACAAGTATATACAACATATTAGGAAAGATCCCTAACAGCAAAGATATCAAAACATCCGAAACAGACCAAATCTGGAGTTGCTCGTACTCATTGGTCGAGTGGATTGGTCGAGTGGTCCAGTCGACCAATCAGTCGACCAATGCGACGATAACCTAAAAATCAGAGTTTTAAGATATGAAATCCGAATTTGGTGGTTCAAAAGGATACTAATCAAGGGGTAGACTACATCAGTAGTATTCTAACATATAGGGGACCTCAAAACACCAATCAAATCAAGATATCAAGATTTAAATTAGGAAACAAAAAGTTACCATAATTAACTCAAACATGGATCTTGATGAATTTGAAATAGAAAACAAAGACAAGAGCAATAGGAGGATGGATCATTGCTTTCGGTAATGAAAACATGAAAACATACATAGATCTTCATGGAATAAGGCTTAGAAGCATAAATCTAAATAAGGAAATAAAACCTACCATATATGTAACTATCATGCATCATGAAGAACACATAGTATGGTAGAAGAGAACATCTAGAAATCTATAGATTATGGATCATGGAAAGAAAACACAGTAATTACTACTAACATGATCAACAAAAGAAGATCCAAAGAGATCAGAATTCAGATTAGAAGTTTAACAGAGATTAGATCATGGTTTGATCATGAATCCTTCAAAAGCTTGCAATGATCATGGTTAAGATCATTGTTCTAGCCTTAAATCCTTAGGATGATCATGAGAACATGTTCAGAGATGTTTGCAACAGAGAATGCATCATCTCTTCTACTGTCTCAACTCAAAAAGGAAAGAAAAACAAAGATGGAGGAGAAGAAGAGAGAGTAGACATACCTTTTGATGCAAAAAGAAGAGTTTCGACGAAGATCCGTCAAGAAAACACCAAGGATGCAAGAGAGATGACTTGCAGAGGTCTTTGGTTCGTTCCAGAGGGTTTGGAGGCAGCAAATACGAAGTGGACTCGAGGTTGGACTTAAATAGAGCAAGAACAACCTAATTGCCAAAGACAGCACTCATTGGTCGAGTGGATTGGTCGACTGGCCCGGTCGACCAATCGGTCGACCAATGCTTGACAAACAAGACCAAAACAGGGAATTGAAGGTCCAGATCAAATCCAATCCTAAAGGGGTTTTGCATACAAGTCAAGTGACTTACCTAATAGGTAGAAATGCCTTCAAACCAAGATAGAGAGCACTCCAAGTCCATCAACTAATTAGATCTTCATCGAGGATTCGGTTTCCATAAATAGAACCTCATCATCAACTTTCATGGATTCAAAGCCGGACACCAAGTCCTCTCTTGGGATGGCCCAAAGCTGACTTCTTACTTTACTTCGGGTCATCGGACCTACAAATAACAAGGTTTCCGGGTCAAGGTTAGGGCTGGGTTTTACATTCTCCCCCCTTAAAGAAATTTCGTCCCCGAAATTGAAAGCGTACTCGTGCTTCCAAAGAGGTAAGGAAACTTCTCCTTCATATCTTCTTCCTTCTCCCAAGAAGCTTCTTCAGGGGTATGGTTCTTCCACCGAATCTTCACCAAAGGAATGGCGCGATTCCGCAGCTGCTTGTCCTTCCTATCCAGGATTTCGGCCGGTTCTTCATCATAGGTCAAATCAGCACTAAGTCCTTCAGTGCTTGCTGCAAAATGTGTTCCGGATTCTCTATGTATTTTCGGAGCATCGAAATATGGAACACATTGTGCACACCAGCAAGAGACGGAGGTAATGCTAATCGATACGCAACAGGTCTAACCTTTTCCAAAATCTCGAAAGGTCCAATGTAACGAGGGCTAAGCTTTCCCTTAACATTGAATCTCATCACACCCTTCATTGGTGAGACCTTCAGAAAGACTTTCTCTCCAACTTGAAATTCCAAATCGGTCCTTCTCTTATCAGCATAAGATTTACTGTCTCGACTGGGCAGACTTAATCCTTTCTCTTATCATATCTACCATAGCACTTGTAGCTTCAATCATCTCGGGACCTAAGACTTTTCTTTCACCTGTCTCGATCCAAGTACAAAGGTGTCCTACAAGTACTACCATACAAAGCCTTGAATGGAGCCATGCCTATTGTGGCTTGATAAGCTGTTGTTATAGGCGAACTCAACCAAAGCTAGGTGTTCATCCCAATTACCACCCATATCCACCACACAAGATCCGAGCATGTCTTCCAATGTCTGAATTGTCCGCTCGGATTGTCCATCGACTGTGGATGATGAGCTGTACTCAAGTTCAATTGGGTTCCCAAGGCCTTCCGCAAACTATTCCAAAACCTTGAGGTGAACCTAGGATCACGATCCGAAACAATACTCAATGGCACACCATGCGGACGAACCACATTATCCACATAAAGCCTGGCTAGCTTATCCGAGTATGAGTGATCTTCATAGGAATGAAATGGGCTGATTTGGTCAACCTATCAACAATCACCCACACAGTGTCATTGCCTTTACTTGTCCGAGGCAAGCTAGTCACAAAGTCCATGGAGATATCTTCCCACTTCCAACTAGGAATAGGAAGAGGCTGAAGTAATCCAGATGGAGGTTGTCGAACGGCTTTCACACGTTGGCAAGTCTCACACTTGGCAACAAAATCATCAACATCCGCCTTTAGACCAATCCACCAAAAATGTTCCTTCAAGTCCTTGTACATCTTGGTGCTTCCCGGTGTACTGATTAAGACCGACTGGTGTGCTTCCTTCAATATTTCTTTCTTAACTTCTTCGTTTGCAGGCACACACAGTCTTCCTCTAAACAACAAAGCACCATCCATGGATATACCAAAGTCGGGGTCCGACTCAGGATTCGAAGAAATCTTCTCAACTTTGGTCAAAAACTCTTGATCGAACTCTGCAGAGCAACGATCTTATCTCTAAGACCAGATCTTGCCATCATGGCGAAAGAATAAAATCAGAATTCTCGAGAACGATTTCCAAATCAAAACTCTCAATAGAAGACCACAATGGTAAACTCAAAGCATTCAAATCCAAAGTCTTCTTCTGGTTCTTCCTACTAAGAGCATCAGCAACAACATTTGCTTTCCCAGGATGATACTGAATATCACAATCATAATCAGAGACTAGTTCCAACCATCTCCTTTGTCTCATGTTCAACTCCTTTTGGGTAAAGAAGTATTTCAAACTCTTATGATCCGTGAAAATGGCAATCTTCTCACCGTAGAGATAATGTCTCCAAATCTTCAAAGCAAAGACAACGGCGGCAAGTTCTAGATCGTGAGTGGGGTAATTCCGCTCATAATCCTTCAATTGCCGAGAAGCATAGGCTACGACCTTGCCATGTTGCATCAGTACACAACCCAAACCAATCTTTGACGCATCGGTATAAACTGTCATACCACCAGAACTATCAGGTATAGTCAAAACCGGGGCACTTGTCAATCTATCTTTCAACTCTTGGAAATTCTTCTCACAAGCGTCAGACCAAACAAACTTCTCTTCTTTCCTGGTCAACTTAGTCATAGGAGCAGCCAACCGAGAAAAGTTCTCAATAAACCTTCGGTAGTAACCCGCCAATCCAAGAAAACTTCTTATTTCCGTTCCTGACTTCGGTCTCTCCCAATCAGCCACAGCTTGGACCTTTTCAGGATTGACACGAATACCTTCGGCTGAAACTACATGACCAAGGAAAACCACTCTCTTAAGCCAGAAATCACACTTGCTAAACTTAGCGAACAACTTCTTTTCCCGCAACCTTTGCAAAGTGAAACTTAGATGACTCGCATGCTCTTCTTCGCTCTTCGAATAGATCAAGATGTCATCAATGAAGACAATCACAAACTTATCAAGCACATCATGAAATACTCGATTCATGAGGTCCATGAACACCGCAGGAGCATTGGTCAATCCGAAGGGCATGACTCTAAACTCGTAGTGACCATACCGCGTTCGGAAAGCTGTCTTGAAGATATCACTAGACTTCACTTTCAATTGGTGATATCCGGACCTTAAGTAAATCTTTGAGAACACAACTGCACCCTTCAACTGATCGAAGAGATCATCGATTCTGGGCAGCGGATATCTATTCTTGATAGTCAACTTATTCAACTCACGGTAGTCGATGCACAAGCGCATACTACCGTCTTTCTTCTTGACGAACAAGACCGGAGCTCCCCAAGGTGACACACTAGGCTGCACGAAACCTCTATCAATGAGCTCATTCAACTGATTTTGCAACTCTTTCAACTCAGTAGGAGCCATCCTGTACGGAGCTTTAGATACCGGTGCAGCACCGGGGACGAGATCAATAGAGAATTCGACATCTCTGTCCGGAGGCACTCTCGATAGATCATCGGGGAAGACATCAACAAAGTCGCAGACAACTCGACTTCATCGACTCTTTTCTCCACTATACCCTTGCCTTCAGATGAAGCATCATCCACTAGGGCATAGACTTGCATCGGTGTAGACACGACACCTTCTTACAAACCCTTCTCTTTTCACCACGAAATTCAAAGACCGGACTTCCACAAATATGGAACTGAATCTTCTTTGAGGAACAAAGGAACACAGCTTTGTGGGCTGTCAACCAATCGATTCCCAAAATAACATCGAAGTCCTTCATGTCAAGGATCACAAAATTGGCTTCCAAGTTCTTCTCACCAATCAACACGGGACATTTAGATAACCCCTTATCTAGTTTCACAACAGACCGAGTAGGTGTACTAATCAATAAACAACTAGACAACTTCTCGGGGATTAGGTTAGTCTTCTTGATGAATGCGAGATGACATGAACGAATGAGATGCACCCGTATCAAATAAGACAAATGCGGGGAATAGAAGCGACTAACAATGTACCTGTAATCACATCATGGCTTGGATCCTGCTCGATCTGGAAATCCTGAAAACTCTACCGGAGGGAGGAGCGGAGCACTCTTCACCATTTGGGGGCGGTGGGCTGCTGGGCGCGAGCCGCCGGACAGAGCACAAGCAAAATGACCAGCTTGCTTGCGGTAGAAGCAAACGGGATTCTTTGGATCCAACGGGGGTGGCTGCAACGAGAGGGCTTCGAACAAAAGGCCTTGCACTTGCACTTGCACTTGCCTTGTGGTGGTCGATTTCCGCCATCTTGTCTAAACTGGCCGGGCTGCTGAAAACCCGTGTTCGACCTACACTCTTAGCCTGAAAGGTAGGAGTGGGGTAGGGTGTAGGTCTCACAAAACGACGGTCATTGCGATCCACCAAACCAGAATTCCTTGATTGCCAAGCTTTTGCACACGAGCACTTTCCTTCTCTGTTTCTTCCAACTTCTTCGAGTTACGCACCACTTGAGCATAGCTCACTATAGGCTGGACGTGTGAGGTAAGCTTTAATGGCGGGCGCGAGTCCTTTGAAGAACTTCTTTGCTTTGGCGAGGTCTTCCTTCAAAGAATCTGGAGCAAAGAAATGAAGCTCCTCGAACTTCTGTTGGTACTCCAACACGAGACGAGTTCCTTGAGTCGAATCATAAACTCAGCTTCCTTCGCATCTTTCACCGCCTCGGGAAAGTAGTTCATACAAAAAGCCTCTTTGAATAACTCCCAAGTTACAACTCCTGCATGCAAACCTTCCAAAACAGGGCCGAGTGGAGATCCACCATGCATCGGCTTCTTGTTGCAACTTCGTTCAGCAAACAAAATCTTCCGAGCTTCCGAGCATTGCGGATGCCGGAAAGCCTTCTCCAACTCACGAAGCCACTTGTTAGGAAACAAGGGGTCCTTGGTAACTCCGGTAAAAGTGGGTACTTGCATCTTCGGAAAACTCTCCATCGGGCGAGTATGAGGAGTTCAGCTAAACCTCCCGCATTCGGGACTGCGGCATGAGGATTCACATTAGCACCAGCCCGGGTCTCATTATGCGAGTCATGAAACCCACCAACATCTGGTTGAACCGAGGCTGCTTGCTGCTGCATCATATTGCCCATAATATTGGCAATATCTCTGAAACTTCCAACATTCGGGGCACCGGGGATCTCATGAGTACCACTGATCAGCATTTGGTATCTCACCACCTCCATGAGGTACTTCACCACCTCCCCGAGGTACTTCACCACCTCCATGACCACTGGATTCACCACGCCCACTTCTCGAGTAACCATTACGCAAAACCGAGAACATCAAAATACCGAATTTCGAAGATTCAACATAAACCACAAGTCCAAATGATTTGAAAACTTAAATCATGCTCAAATATATCCATATAGTCATCAAACAATATTCCATAAGGCAAAAATCACATTTTCCAAAAATTCAACAGCAAATGAGGTCACTTGTGACCATTGGTTGAGTGATTGGTCGAGTGATCCGATCAACCAATGAGTCGACCAATGAAGAAACAGAATGCGAAAATTCGCATTATAAGCCTCATTTTCACATTCCAACCTCATTCTAACTTCTTCCAAAGGTGAGAGAGCTCTAGGGAAAATCTCCAAGAGTTCCCACAAGTGTTCTTGAGGTGATTTAGTGCTTCAACAACAACACCACAACACACCATCTTCACAAACAAGGTAAATCTCTCATTCTTTCTTCCATTTTCATCTTCTCATGCTTGCATTTCAATAAAACCATGCTTTACTTGTATCCAATGCTAGAAATCATGCTTAGGAATGCTTAGAAACATATTCCCTAGGTTTTAAACACAATGCCATGCATAGACAACAAGTTTTAACACATTGGTGCTCATCTCGCAAAGTTTTATACCGAAATCGATATCTTTAGAAAAATTTCGTTTTCTCTCAAACCGCTTGAAATTTTCGCACGAGATCAAATGCTACATGCTCAAGATGACATTGTAGATAGGTCCATACAATTTGATTTAACCAATTTCAACTTTTCAAAAATCCAATTTTGACCTAAATTGCAAAATCCCCAAATTCCTTCTTGCTGAATTTTTCGCTTTAATCCAAGTTTTCGATCGATTTTCATCAAAACAACTTCATAGACATGAAATTCCAAGTATTGTGCACATGCTAGTATGTTCAAATCAAATTTCCCCCAAATTTGAAATTTTCCGAAAAATTACGAAAATACCCTTTTGGCTCAAATCTTAAAATAGCACTAATTGGAATTGTCTCTTGTCTCTTTCACGGATACACCATGCGAGAGGGGAGGGGAGGAGGAGGTAGAGGTCGCGGTCGCATCGTAGGTGCTCTTAGGGGCGAGAGGTCGGGTTCCTTTCGAGCCTAGAGAGGAGGTTAGGAGACCGGACATGTTCGACACACCTCGGGCCGAGTTCTGTACGAGGCCTACTTCAGCTATTGTAACATCGAGATGGGACGTCTACTTCACTTACGCCAGCTCGAGGCCTTTAGGATTCGGCGGAGGTTCGACACTTTGCGGTGGACTCATCTCTTCACCGAGGATTTGCCGGTATACCGGAGCTAGTGAGGTTGTTCTTCAGCAACCTTACTTACACGAGAGGAGGCTCGGGGCCAGGGGACATCCACTCGGACTTGTCCTCGGGAGCGGGGTCTTCCGGACTCGGATTCGCTTCTCTACCCGGACAACGGCTGAGATCTTGCGGGTTCCTTACTATCCACGGCGGTGTGTGTGGATACCTGCGGGGAGCAGATCTGGACAGCCATCCGATGCCGTACGAGCTTCGCGAGATATGCTCTACGCTATGGGATAGCCGTCGATGCTTCACACCGTGGACTAGCGGACGGATGACGGGTTCTGCACGTATTATCGGTCGCATAGTCGGCCGAAACATCATGCCGAAAGCCGGACATCACCATCGGGTCACGGTGATGGAGGCCTTGGTCATCTACCGCATCTACATGGGCTTCGAGATCGATCTCTCCTACATCATTCAGCGGGTCATGCTTTGGACTTAGTTCTGCGGCCTAGCATGCGGAACCTTTGCTATGGGAGGCTACGACTTTGATCTTCGGGCATTTCGGGGTGAGTTTCGAGGATACACCGATGGACACTAGATCACGGGGATACCCCATTGGGACTCGGACCATTCGCCGGATGAGACTACATCGGTCGAGAGAGATCTCCTGGTCCGGAGGGTGAGGATGATGATGAATCGGAGGATGAGGATCGGGGATCGAGAGGATGGAGGAGAGGATATCGGTCCGATAGTGATGATCGGGCCGGAGATGATGCGGATATGCGCGAGGCTGAGCACAGTGCATCACGAGTTTCCTTCATCACACTTCGAGGTAGGTGGCCCTTCACATGCGGTTCCGGAGACTTCGGATCTTGGTGCACGGATGAGATCGATGACTTCCATGCTAGAGAGGATGGAGGTCGGACGGGGAGCAGATGTACGAGAGGATGGAGTCACGACGGGATAGGATAGAGCATCGGGTGACTCAGCTAGCGAGAGGAGTTCGGAGCATACGAGAGATCGGAGTAGATCACCTAGATAGACCGTACCTTAGGATTTCCATTTATGCATTTCAGATGTAATCGTTGTAAAAACCTTTGAAATTAATGAAGTTCATTTTGTTTCTCTTTAATTATTGTATGTTATGCACCTTTCTTTTCCTTGCATTAGTGACATTTGTTCAAGTATAATTATGGTATGTTATTCGAAATGTTCTGTTATGCCTCAAAGGTCAAGTTTCTAATTCGGTGTTCTATTATTCACTTCTAAGAGTAGATGAGTCATTTCAGATCAATGACTCGGGAATGTTCAGTTTGTTGTCTTTTGTGGTTAGGATCTCCTCGAACCTTGGGCTCACGATACCAATCATCACGCCCTCCCGGCCGGTACCCTATCTCGGCATACCCGAGAGTGTGATCCACAGCCCGAAGATCGGGTATCGAGTGATCAACCTCCCACATAAACAATAACATAATCATGAACAATCATAACATGAGTGCGGAAGATAAATCATAGATTCAATAAAGAAAGAATGAATCATAACTGAATCGAATAATAGATATAATCGAGTATCAAACGGATAAGTAAAGTGAAGCAAAAATCCCACTTTACATCCAGCGGAAAAGTAGCTCTAAGGAATAAACTAGACAAAATCTAATCCCGATTAACAAGTACATTGGGTAACTAAATTGTTCTCCACTTTATAGACAACATCCTTGTAAGTGTAAATCTCATAAATAGCACAAGGACGCTTCCACTCAATGGTCGGACTAAGCATCGTACGGAGCATAACCACCCGCGGAATCTTCGAGTAATTGTGGTAACCGCAATCACCTTCCTGGAGATATGCCTCTTCGCCTTGCGCTTCTTCATAGGGACCGTCATAGTACTCGGTACCTGCAGGGATAGTCTAATAACATTGTACAATAAAGGAATGAGTTTCAAAGAAACTCGGTAAGGCGATTAAAATCCATAATAACATAAATGGCGAATTCCCGAACAAACATAAATGCAATATGATATGAGACAAACAATGAATGAATGAATCTAACTCTATGTATGCTGGTCTCTATTGGCGGACATGCTTTAAGTCATAGCACCGTACTTCTTTAGGAAAGTCCACTCACATCCTCAACCATTTAAGATATCTTGGATTCTCTCACGGATCATTTCACCGGTCTTGAGCAGCCGATTGGTAATGGGTCCTTCATCCCTCGGGACAAACCTTGGCGGGGGTTAAGTCAACACACTCTCTCACAACCATTTGGTATAAGTAATCTTGGTGCATGTCGGGGTAAAACCTAGCCAAATGCAAGTCTTCTACTTAGTTACATCAAGTCGGATCCGGATACTTCCATTCCTCGTCCCCGACGATCCTTTCCGGTATCCTTCACACTAGAGTCAGCGTATCCTATGGCACCAACCAACTCGGACTACGGACTCATCAACCCTATTGATCATCCACATATGGTAAACGGGAAGCTCTCACGTCCTCTCACGGGTTGGTTACCGGTCTTAAGCGCCCGTGAGCCCAAGTCTAACCATATGCAACCCTACCAATAAATGGCCCCCACAATGTGATTCCTGTCCTCTCACGGGTTGGTTACCGGTCTTGAGCGCCCATGAATCCCCATTGCTACCACGGGTCGTTCGGTCTCAATACCCCTCCGATTAGGGTCGACATAACAGGACATCCTAGCCAAACACTACTAGACAATCCTAGATATGTCATCCAACGGTTTAGGAAGGTGTCCAGGAGGGCATCTCCGGAAACATCCCATAATATTCCCGTAGTAGTCCAAGGACAGAAGTGTCGAAAGGACACCTCTCCTTTCCAAACCATACTTAAGCATACACATGCATCAATTCATATCATCACATATATGGTAACCTCATATATGGAAAGAAATCAATAATTACAATCACTTGTATAACATTGGTAAGTAAATCATACATGAATCAATTCAATATGAATAAGTAATGCTACTGTAATCAAAGTTATGCAACAGTAGTATATCATTGTAAAAATCTAATTTAGGAAACATATTAATGATATTCAAATATAGAAACTATACTCATGCTATCTATGTAATTAAGGAAATAACCATCCTTACCTTTTATAACTCGCAAGGAATCCTAAGAAATCAAGTAAGATCTTGGCAAACTTGAGAAGAAGGTCCTAAACAAGTATATACAACATATTAGGAAAGATCCCTAACAGCAAAGATATCAAAACATCCGAAACAGACCAAATCTGGAGTTGCTGTACTCATTGGTCGAGTGGATTGGTCGAGTGGTCCAGTCGACCAATCAGTCGACCAATGCAGACAGTAGCCTAAAAATCAGAGTTTTAAGATATGAAATCCGAATTTGGTGGTTCAAAAGGATACTAATCAAGGGGTAGACTACATCAGTAGTATTCTAATATATAGGGGACCTCAAAACACCAATCAAATCAAGATATCAAGATTCAAATTAGGAAACAAAAAGTTACCATAATTAACTCAAACATGGATCTTGATGAATTTGAAATAGAAAACAAAGACAAGAGCAATAGGAGGATGGATCATTGCTTTCGGTAATGAAAACATGAAAACATACATAGATCTTCATGGAATAAGGCTTAGAAGCATAAATCTAAATAAGGAAATAAAACCTACCATATATGTAACTATCATGCATCATGAAGAACACATAGTATGGTAGAAGAGAACATCTAGAAATCTATAGATTATGGATCATGGAAAGAAAACACAGTAATTACTACTAACATGATCAACAAAAGAAGATCCAAAGAGATCAGAATTCAGATTAGAAGTTTAACAGAGATTAGATCATGGTTTGATCATGAATCCTTCAAAAGCTTGCAATGATCATGGTTAAGATCATTGTTCTAGCCTTAAATCCTTAGGATGATCATGAGAACATGTTCAGAGATGTTTGCAACAGAGAATGCATCATCTCTTCTACTGTCTCAACTCAAAAAGGAAAGAAAAACAAAGATGGAGGAGAAGAAGAGAGAGTAGACATACCTTTTGATGCAAAAAGAAGAGTTTCGACGAAGATCCGTCAAGAAAACACCAAGGATGCAAGAGAGATGACTTGCAGAGGTCTTTGGTTCGTTCCAGAGGGTTTGGAGGCAGCAAATACGAAGTGGACTCGAGGTTGGACTTAAATAGAGCAAGAACAACCTAATTGCCAAAGACAGCACTCATTGGTCGAGTGGATTGGTCGACTGGCCCAGTCGACCAATCGGTCGACCAATGCGGCGACAAGACCAAAACAGGGAATTGAAGGTCCAGATCAAATCCAATCCTAAAGGGGTTTTGCATACAAGTCAAGTGACTTACCTAATAGGTAGAAATGCCTTCAAACCAAGATAGAGAGCACTCCAAGTCCATCAACTAATTAGATCTTCATCAGGATTCAGTTTCTATAAATAGAACCTCATCATCAACTTTCATGGATTCAAAGCCAGACACCAAGTCCTCTACTGGGATGGCCCAAAGCTGACTTCTTACTTTACTTCGGGTCATCGGACCTACAAATAACAAGGTTTCCGGGTCAAGGTTAGGGCTGGGTTTTACAAGACTAGTTGATGAACTTAAAGTGTAGTTGGACATGATTTGAAGGCATTCCTCTATACTAGGTAAGTCATATGTTGTGTTGGAAAAAGCTCATTGGTTTGGACTTGATTTGGACCTTCAATTCCCTGTTTTGGCCTTGCTGATTTGCTTGGTTGACTGGGTGGTCGATTGGGCCAATTCGACCAACCAATTGATCAACAGGGACAGAATCTGCCAAAGATCCTCTGTTAGGTCTGTTGGTGCTCTATATAATTGAAGTACGTGTTTCTTAGCCTCCTTTGTTTCTAAAACCCTCAAAGAACATGGGAAGACTCTTTCAAAGCCTCTCCTTGGTGTTTGTGAAGGACTCTTGCAAGACTTCAAGATTCTCATCTCTTATTCTTCAATCAAAGGTTAGTAATCTCCTTTGTATGGTGTTGACCTACTCTTACTATGATTTATTCTCTATGTTGAGGTTATGAAGAAGATGCAGCATCCTTGCAACCATCTCTTCTACAATCTCCTTTCATTCTTAAGGTTCTATGATGTTCATATTGATCTTAGCCGTGTTCCTTGTGAATTCTTCATGAAGCCATGATCATTTTTTTGATTTGATTTCTCTAGCATGTTAGATATGTTTTGCATGATAGTTTCATGTATGATCTTCTGATTTTGTTCGACTAGAATGAGATCCTATCATCTCTAGTTTTTCTCTTGAGTTCATCGCATGTTTTCATAAAAAACTATGAATTTTACAAAAGTAGAAAGTCATGTTTCCAAATTAGTAAGTAGTGCTTTTGATCATTGTTAGTGTCTAATCTATGCTACTTTAGTGTTAGATCACTGTTTTAGAGGTTTCCTCCAAGTTTCGTAGTGTTTCAGATCTTGTAGAATGAGTTTCGGATAAAAAATCAGATTTTTGCTCCGTATTGTTCAGGTGGTCGATTGCTTGGTCGACTGTGCCAAGCTACCACCCAATCGACCAAGGCTGACAGTAGCTGTGTTCTTCATCCGATTTGATTCGTTTGATCTCCGATCTTTTAGGCCTCTTTCCTAATGATTTATCTATGCTTGTTTAGGGTTTATTTGCTAAGTTTGGAACCATTCTCTTTGACTTTTGGATATTCATCAAAGCTATTCAAGGTAAGGACAATTGTTTCCATATTTACATAGATTGTGTGAATCTTAGTTTCTATTTTGAGATTTTCTTAGATTCACTACCATAATTGTATTTTCTTATTATTATATTACTGCTGTAAGTACTTCAAGTACAATAGTATCATGTTCACGTATTCTTTTGATTATGAATACTTATTTTTGTCATTTACATATGTGATTGATCATGTTTATATGCATCTTTCTATATGATGAGATATCGGTTGTGTACGTTGTGACTGAATTGGGAATGTGATTGAATATATATGATTTGGGATTGGGAAGTGTTTTTTTTGACATTTCTGTCCTTGGACATCAGTGGGAATAGTATGAGATATTTCTGATGATGCCCTTCGACACTTTCCCGGATTATTTGTTGTCATACCTAGGGCTTTCGAATCGGGTTTGATATAATAGGGACATCCTAGCCAAACACTGCTCGAGACCGGTGAGTTATATCTGTCACATCCACCCTAAGGGTACCCTATCTAGAATACCTGGTGGAGTGATCCACAACCCAAAAGATCAAGTTTAGGAACGATCATATCCATTTAGCACAATAATTTAATCAAAAGCAAGAACAAATCAAAATTTTTAAATAACTTAATAATAAAAGTCAAGGAAGAATCTCATAAGAATCACATAGAGCATCGAGTGCCAGAAAGATACTAATAAAATAATTAATCAAAAGGTGAAATGAGGCGGAAACTCATTCTATAATAACAACGGAAGGTAGATCGAGATAAGGTGTAGGTTACAACCAGTTCTTAAAAGAAGGGAAAGGAAAGGTAACAACTAAATTACAGTTTCTTCTAACTTATACAATATTTCCTAAATAACAAAATTATAAGAAACTAAGCCAGGCCGCATCTGCTCCTGACAAATATCAGTTTTGGACTGCTAATCTTTATCAACGTGTTCACTGCCACCAGTGTGGTATGAGTCACCAACTTGGTCTTCAGAGTGTTGACCATCACAGTCAACAGTAGTACTACCTGCAAAAAAGTCTAACAAAATATGTTGCAAAAAGGTGTGAGTTCAAAAGAACTCAGCAAGGTAGTCATTCCATAAAACATAAGCCATATGATACAAGCCATAACATGATGCAATATGATATGAATCACT
This sequence comes from Hakea prostrata, assembly GCF_041222555.1. NCBI lineage: Eukaryota > Viridiplantae > Streptophyta > Magnoliopsida > Proteales > Proteaceae > Hakea > Hakea prostrata. The sequence continues at coordinate 42,251,712 of NC_142606.1, read as the reverse complement.
TGATGCAAGTATGGTTCTAACTCTATGAATGCTGGTCTCTAAGGTAGACATGCTTTAAGTCATAGCACCATACTTCTTTAGGTAGGTCTCAATCACTCAAGCCAGTGGGAATTGGGTCCTGAAACCTTCCGGACAACCTTGGGCCGGGTTTCGATCACCGCTCTCTCACATCACCATTTGGTCTAAGTATTGGCGCATGTCAAGGTAAAGCCTAGCCCAATGCAAGTCATCTACTCAATCATATCATGTCAGATTCAGATACGTCCATTCCTTGCTCCCGACGATCCTTTCTGGTATCCTTCACACTAGAGTCAGCGTAATCCCGGATTACGGACTCATCAACCCTATTGGTCATCCACAAATAGTAAACAGGAAGCTCTCATGTCCTCTCACGGGTTGGTTACTGGTCTTGAGCGCCCGTGAGCCCAAGTCTAGCTATTTGCAACCCTACCAATAAATGGCCCCTTTCAGGTATCCGCAGTATCGTTTATGTCCTCTCACGGGGTGGTTACCGGTCTTGAGCGCCCATCAAACCATACCCTACCATGAGTCGTTCGGTCTCAATGCCCTTCCGATTCGGGTCTGATACGACAGGGATAATCCTAGCCATACAACTAGACAATCCTATGTATGTCATCCAATAACCCGGGAAAGTGTCGATGGGCACCTTCGGAGAACATCCCATACTATTCCCTCCGATGCCCAAGGACAGAAGCGTCAATAGAACACTCCCCAATCCCAAGTTATACCTAAGCAACCATCTACTCAAGTCCAACATCTCACATACATTTGATACATCATCATAATAGAAGTTCAGTCATAATATTGAAATGATTCATCATAAGTATAAGTGACAATAATAATCAATCATTATAACAAGAATATATGAAATCACAATACTACTATTCTAAAGCATGTATAACAGTCCTATGATATTCAAAAGCAGTAAAGAGACCATGTTCACTAAGTTATGAAAATCAAGGCTTAAGCACATAGCCTATGCATTTACGGCGATAACCATCCTTACCTTAATCGAGTCGGAAATAATACCAATAATCACCAAGAATAGCCCAAAAGTCAGTGTTGGTACCCAAGACAACATACAAGTAACATCAGAGAAGAAAACAATCGAATCGGAGGTCAAACGAAGCAATTCGGCTAAGTACAGGGATGTTATCATCTCTTGGTTGACTGGCTTGGTCGACTATCAGTCGACCAAGCAGTCGACCAAGACTTGTTAACCAATGGGTAGAAATGAAAACTTGGTCTGAAACTAACCTTCCAGTGCTCCGATCGAGACGAAATTTGGAGGGCATGTTTATAACAGTATGAGGGTACTACACACTAAATTTCATGACGATCCAACGGTCCAATTAGAAATGCCCAAATCGAAGCATTATGCTTTATATGATAAATATCACAAATCGAATTGGAATTGATTGGAATTGTAAAGAATGATGGGAATCAATTAAGTGAATGGTAATAATCAACTTAGAATCAAGAATCCATAGTAGTCTAGACCTAACATGCATTTACATATCAGTTTTGAATCAAGACAAGGTTGAAATGAAAGGAAAAAAAAAAAAAAAAAACCCTAATCAAACAAAAAAAAAAAAAAAAAAAAAAAAAAAAAAAAAAAAAGAAAAAATAAGGGGATAATTAATATATATTAAAGCACACACAACACCACACCCACACTAACAAACAAAACAAAATAAAAAAAAAAAAAAAAAAAAAAAAAAAAAAAAAAAATAAAACCTTAAATAAATTATTTAAATAATATAAAAAAGAAAAGAAAAAAACAACCACCAACCAAACAAAAAACCACCAAAAACCCACCACCCCCCCCCCCCCGCACAAAAAAATAACCCCCGCCCCCCCCCCCCCCCCCCCAACAAAAAGGGCAACAAAGGGGGAATTGTTTTAAAAATAAAAAACTCTTCCCCCGCTGCCCCCCGGCCGGGGGCCCCCCCCAGGCCCCCCCCCCCCCCCCAAGCCCGGTTAACCCCCCCCCGCCCGACAACCCGCGGATGTGAACCGTCACAAGATCCATGGTTTTAGTCTATCAATAATAATAAATACAAATACGAGATAATCAAGAGCAAGAATAGTGCAATAGTTAATAAACAGGTTACAGGAGTCCAAATACTCCGATAAATATCCAAGAAATAATCAAAGAAGGAAGATCAAGAATCAAAAGTAATATCGAGTTCAGCGGAAGCAAAATAAGTAACTAAATAGTCTTCATCTTCAGGAGGCTTCATGCTCTGCAAGTTCATGTATAGTGCTGTCTGTGCCACATCAGCTTCAAACAAGAAGGCTCTTTCATACGAATCATCTCCAACTTCTGACGTTGTGCAACCATCTGTACAGTTTATATAATACATACAATGAAAGGAATGAGTTCCAACGAACTCAGTAAGGAACAAGCAATTCTCATATATATGTCAACACAATCCACGAATGCACATATGAAATGATATGGATGATATGCAGAAATATGAATGCTACTAAGATCTAACTATGCAAGTCTCTAATGGCTGACATGCTTTAAGATATACACCAGCCCTCCTTTGGGTAAGTCTCATCACTCTGATCCGGCAAGGACTGGTTACCTCTGTAGGGATCCTGGGCAAAGGGGTAAGTCCACACCTGGCTCTCAAAACCGTGGCTGGGGGTTAAGTCAACACTCTCTCACCACGACCATTGGCAATGAGTACTGGCGCATGTCGGGGTTTCTAATCCAATGCAAGGTCATAATGGTAACATACTATATGAAGTCCAGATACTTCCCCTATGGCACCAACCAACTCGGTTCAGTATCCTTCGCAACCTAGGAGTAAGAATCCTCACGGACTGGCTACCTCTGTTGGACTCCACTCCTTAACCCTATGGTCATCCACATATTATTGGGGCGGATGCTCTCATGACTCCTCGCGACACCCGGTCCGCTCCTTGGACGTCCATGAGCCCAACCCTAACATATGCAACCCTACCATTACATGACCAATAGTGGACCACTGAGTCTCCGCACGGACTGGTTACCGCTGTTGGATGAAACATAGTCACGTCACCATTGTCACGGGTCACCCGGCTTCAATTCCCCTGCCGAAAGGGTAATAGCATGTGGGGTACCTAGCCATGCAATTCTAGACACTCCTAAGTATGTCATCCAGTAATCATGATAGTGCTTTGGAGACATCAGCGAGCATGTGTCCCATTCCACAGACCTTCGATATCCCAAGCCAAGATATCCCAATGGAATACCCCTTCCATCACAATCACACTACAATCACTCTTTATCATACCATGAACAGTTGTGCAATATCATAAAAGATGAAGTACATCAAAGAACACCACTAACATCAAGTATACAATAAGATTCACATGCTTTATACAATTACAGACAAGTTACATGATCAAAGAATAGTAAATAGAACAACTGAATCATCATGTATATGTAATTGCATATAAATAAGAATGCATGTCCTTACCTGTAATTTAGTAGAAGTCCTCTAACTTGCAATCCAAAAACTATTATAAGACTTTTATTTGAAACAGAGAACACCTAGGCATAGGGTTACAAGAATGTATAAGTCACATAAACCAAATTGAATCAAAACCGAAATCTATTTGGTCACTGTTTACCAGCCGGTCGCTTGTGCCGGTCGCTTAGGTTAAGCGACCGCCACTAGTGACCGCCCCAAAAACAGTGAGCTTCAATCCGAAACTCAGGCTTCTGATTACTCGATTTCAATCCGGTTTTCGAGTAATCTCATCCTAAGTCTCGAATTAAACACTCCCAAAGACAAAAGGGTAAGAGAAAGCAAGCCCCTATCATCAGTGGATTATCCCTAACCCTCTCCTTTATTGAATTTTCCATCTCACAGAAGCAGGGTTCTGTTTATGGTTAATCCATCTCACGCAGATAAAAAAAAAGGGTAAAGAATAACCAAGGGGTAATCACAGTGACGAGGAAAAAGGGTAAAACCAAACTAACGGAGATAAAAGAGTAGAGAACGAAGGGTTAGTTCAATACCTCACACCAGAAAGCCAGAGAAGAAGAGAACTGATCCTCCAAACCACTGTCAGTACTCCAGAGACTCTTTCGGATCTTCCCCGCAGCCGTCTTAACTCCCAAATAAGAAATAACGAATAAAGTAATCGTTAAAGAGACGGAGTTTGCCTTTTATGGAAGTCTGGGGGCAAAATAGGGCAAAATCCCCGAAAACAGACCGGGCGGTCGCTTGGGCCGGTCGCTTAGGTTAAGCGACCGCCACTAGTAACCGCCCCCATGAAATTTGTCATACAAGGGTGCTTTGCTCATGGGGTTGAAGACCAAGTACAACCAAACCCAAATGAAGACATGGGGGGAGATCATAGTCCGAAAAATCAATCATAATAGGTTTGTAACAAAGAGGTTAGGGTTTCATCATAACATATGGCTCATGAAAAGGTTATGATCACGGAAAGAGAGGGAATGATTGTTATCAAGAAAATAACAAGAAATCATAGGAAATCTAGTTTATGTTAACAGAAACATTACCCATGAGGTTTCCCGCACATGGAAGGTTACAAGAGGTTTCCAGAAAGACCATTCAAGGGTTAGGGTTAAGGTTTCAAGAATCTATTAGCTAGGGTTAAGATCATGATGATGATCATAGATCTCAAAGAATAGAATGAGATCATGGAATAGATGGTTGCAAGAATGCATCATCTTCTTCCTGATCTCAAACAAGAACAAGAACGAAGAAAGAATAATTAGAAATCCTAATTAGGTTAAACATGGATCATGAATAAAATATAGTGATCAAGTTTAGGTTAACACAAATATCACCCAAGGGAAAGAGAAACAACGAATGCACAATCTGAAAAAGGTGTTGGGGAGTTTCCAACAGATAAAAGAACAATAGGGTTTCATATATGGTTACCTCTCATAAGAGTTGGTTACCTCTCATGAGAGTTACCCATAATTAATTCTCACAAAAACAACCCAAGATAGATAAAGGAATATCTCATTAGTATTTCAAAATAAAAGATGGAATTAGGAAGGGTCTACTAATGAGAGAAAATAAGGTTCTCAATTAAAGTGAAGGGAAACAAATTCAAATCATACAATTAGGGATTTACTAACAAGAATCCGTGTATCCCACGAAAAGACTAGGGAGAATAAAGATTCACCCTTAGGGCACAGAATTTACAATCAAGAAAGGTTTTGGGGAGAGTCCAATGAATTAATAGAAAATAAAAGGGTTGCCAATTGTTCCAAAGAAAAACAAGGATCAACTCCTCAATCATGAGGACACAAGGGAAGGTCATGGTAATAATATGAGACCTTCCCCACAATAATAAAGATAGGTAGGAAATTAGGGAAAGTATCATTAAGAGCTTTGGTGGAATCAAAATCAAGGATCATCGCCATATGGCTTCAAGATCATAGAGTGAATTGGGGGATTCAGTCTAGGGTTAAAAGAATTAAAGAAGAGGTCATTACAGTAGTGTAACACCCTTCTCATGATCAGAAACTCAGAAGTAGAGAAGAAAGAATGAATTAAAGAAGAAGCGAATTGAATACCAACCTTTTAGAAGAGAAACCGATGAAGAAATCTGAAGAGATGTTTGAGGATCTTTCTTGGCTTCGAAGGAGAGGTTATAGGAATCTTCCCACGTTCTCCCAAGGCTTAGAAACAGATTGAGAGTGAAACACATGGAGTTCCCCCTTTTAAATAGCACAAAGAGTTCAAGAGTTACTAGGGTTTCACCAAACTGACCAAACTGACCCCGGTAGTTGATTGGTTGCCAAAGAGGAAGTTCAAAGGTCGATCCCACACTATCTAGAGGTTTAGAAACATGGTGGGAATAGTTTACCACGAAATTAAAAGAAATAAAGCTTTTGAAAACCTTCAAAACAGATATTTACCAAAATGCCACTGCTCGGACAGCTTATTCAAAAATAGGGATTTAATGGGCTAAACTTCAATATTTTTGGATGGGCTTCTTTCAACACATCATACTACTTACCTAGTATGGAGGGAAGTCTTCAAACCAGGTCCAACTAAGCTTTAGGTCCATCAACCAAGTTCTTCTTCACAAATAAATAGTTCAACACCAAATCAAATAAGGTTTCCATAAGGAAACACCATCATCAATATCCATGGGTTTTGGGTCAAACACCATATCTTCTACTGAGATGGCTCACAAAGACATCTTCCTAAGATTTTAAAAGATAGTAAAACTTAAATCATGGTCAAACTTCAAAGTCAACATTAAACAAACCCTACTTGACCCAAAAGAGGGGGGGGGGGTGGGGGCGGGGGGGGCCGGGGGGAATGGGGGGTCTCCCACAAGCCCCGAAGTCTAGTTTCTGAAAATACCTTTGGATCTAGCACGGGAGTTCATTAGGTCCACCAAATAAGCTCACCTTCTTCAGGCTGCAGATTCAGAACTAACACTGACAATGCTCTCAAGTGAGGGGCATCATCGACAATGTTCAAGGGCTTGGGCTCCGACACCAAATCATTAATCAAAAGGGTCCACAAGTCTCTATTTCCCCCACTTCGGGTCAAACACCATGTCTTCCATAAAGAGGGCCCACACGAACAACTTCCATCATTTCGGGACATGGATCTACACTAAGGAAAAGGTCGGACATAACCTCCTAAGGCTTTCAAAGATAAAAACACAGACATCACGGTCTAACATTAAGGTCTAACATTGAACAAGCATTTCTTTAACCCAAGACAAATAGGATGTCCTGGTTAGGTTTGGGCTGGATTTCACAATATCAGACCTGATTTTGAAGGGTATTGAGGCCGAACGACCCGTGGTAGCAATGGGGATTTGTTGGTGCTCAAGATCGGTAACCAACCTGTGAGAGGACATGAATCACATTGTGGATACTCCTGAGAGGCCATTTATTGGTAGGGTTGCAAATAGCAGACTTGGGCTCATGGGCGCTCGAGAGCAGTGAGTTATATCCATGAGAGGACATGAGAGCTTCCCGTCTATTATTTGTGGATGACCAATAGGGTTGATGAGTCTGTAGCTCGAGACTATGCTGACTCTAGTGAAAAGGATACCGGAAAGGATTGCCCGTGGTGAGGAATGGACATATCTGGACCTGAGTTGATATAACTAAGTAGAAGACTTGCATTTGGCTAGGCTTTACCTTGACATGCGCCAATACTTCGACCAAACGGTGATGTGAGAGAGCGGTGACCTAAACCCTTGCCATGGATTGTCCGAGAGGGATGCAGGAACCTTTGCCAACCGAGGATGAATGATTTGATACCTACCCAAAGAAGTATGGTGCTATGACTTAAAGCATGTCTGCCTATAGAGACCAGCATACATAGAGTAAGCTTCATATGTGCATTGTTTGTTTCATATGACATTGCATCATGCTATGTTTTGCTATCATGTTATTTATGTTGTTGTGGAATAACTTGCCTTGCTGAGTTCTTTTGAACTCACTCCTTTTTGTGCAAATATCTTTTGTTAGATTATTCTATAGGTGTTGATTACTATGACGGCCAATATGAGGAAGCGCAAGCTAAAGAAGCACACTTCACGCAAGGTGTTGGCAGTTACGAAGATCTCGGGGATGATCCCTCGTGTGATCATGTTATGTACCATGATTAGCCCAACCGTGGAGTGGAAGCGGCTGTGCTTGATTTCCGAAGTTTATACTTATAAAGATGTTGTTTATAAAGTAGAAGATACTCTAGTTTAGTTTGATTACTTCTTTTCATTACTTTCTTTGGAATCGGTTGTAATCCTCTTCTTGACTTTCGAACTACTTTTCCGCTGTAACCGTGGAGTGAGATTCCGCCTCACTCTACCCATTTTGATTACACACACACACACACACACACACACACACACACACATATATACATATATGACTTTCGAACTACTTTTCCGCTGTAACCATGGAGTGAGATTCCGCCTCACTCTACCCATTTTGATTACACACACACACACACACACACACACACACATATATATACATATACATATATATATATATATATATATATATATATATATATATATATATATATATATATATATATATATATTATATATTGGTATCATTTTCCTCACTCTGATTATATTGTCATTCTCTCTTCTTATCTTGATCTCTTGTTTTTTGTCACATTCACCCAGCCGGTACCCTAACTGGCATACCTACCCGAGTGTGTGATCCACAGCCCCGAAGATCAAGTATCGAGGTAATCAACCTCCCACATAAACAATAACATAATCATAAACATAAATAATCAATGTGCAAAATATAAATGAGAGATCCAAATAAGGAAAGAACAAATCATATATAATCAGAGTACGAAAGACAATCAGAATGTTGGACCTGTTGCTTTATGATTAGCATTACCTCCGCCTCTTGCTGGTGTTCATAATGTGTTTCATATTTCGATGCTTCGGAAATACATAGAGAATCCGGAAAACATTTTACAGCAAGCACCTGAAGGACTTAGTGCTGATCTTACCTATGATGAAGAACCGGCCAAAATCCTGGATAAGAAGGACAAGCAGCTACGGAATCACACCATCCCTTTGGTGAAGATTCGGTGGAAGAACCATACCCCTGAAGAAGCTTCTTGGGAGAAGGAAAAAGATATGAAGGAGAAGTTTCCTCACCTCTTTGGAAGCACAGGTACGCTTTCAATTTCGAGGACGAAATTTTTTTTAAGGGGGGGAGAGTGTGAAACCCAACCCTAACCTTGACCCGGATACCCTGTTGTTTGTAGGTCCGACAACCCGAAGTAAAGCAAGAAGTCAGCTATGGGCCATCCCAGTGGAAGACTTGGTGACTGGCTTTGAATCCATGAGTGTTGATGACAGTGTTCCATTTATGGAAACTGAATCCTGACGAAGATCAGATTTTCTGGTAGACTTGGAGTGCTCTCTATCATGGTTCGAAGGCATTTCTACCTACTAGGTAAGTCACTTGGTGTGTGTGCAAAACCCCTTGATGTTTGGATTTGATCTGAGCCTTCATTTCCCTGTTTTGGTCTTGTTGTTCTGATTGGTCGACTCATTGGTCGTCTGGACCAGTCGACCAATCCAATCGACCAATAGGTTCTGCTTTTGCTAATTAGGTCTTGCTTGCTCTATTTAAGTTCAATCTCGAGTCTACTTCGTATTTGCTGCCTCCAAACTCTTTGGAACGTACCAGAGACCTCTGCAAGACATCTTCCTTGCGTCCTTGGTGTTTATCTTGACGGATCTTCGTCAAAACTCGTGTTCTTACACAAAAAGGTATGTCTACACTCTCTTCTTCTTCTTCATCTTTGTTTTTTTTCCTTTTTGGGTTGAGACAGCAGAGAAGATACTGCATTCGCTGTTGCAAACATCTCTTTACTTATCTCTCATGATTTCCTAAGGATTAATGGCTAAAGCAATGATCTTAATCATGATCATTGCAAGCTTTTGAAGGAATCATGATCTAAATCATGATCTTGTCTTCGTTCATCTTTTATTTAAATTATGATATTCTTAGATCTATTTTATTGATCATATTAGTAGTCAATCGCTGTGTTTTCTTTACAAGATCTATAACCTATCAATCTCTAGTTATTTCTCCTTTATCATACCATGCTTTCTTCAAGAATCATAACTGATACATCTATGGTAAGTTTTGTTTCCTTATTTAGATTCATGTTCTTCAGTCTTAGATCTATTTTCTTGAAGATCTATGCATACCTTTCATGATTTCTTTATCACAATCAATGATCCATCATCCTATTGTTCTTGTCCATGAATTTTACTCTGAATTCTTCAAGAACCATGATTGATCTAATTATGGTAAATTTTGTTTCCTAATTTGTAACTTGAAAACTTGATTCGATTAGTGTTTTGAAGTCTTCTATATACTAGAATGCTGCCACTGTAGTTTACCCCTTGTTTAGTACCCTTTTGAACCACCAAATTCGGTTATTTATTCTCAAAATTTTGATTTTTGAAGGCCACTATCTCAGTTGGTCGACTGATTGGTCGACTGAGACAGTAGACCAATCCAATCGACCAATGAGTACAGCAACTCCATATTTGGTATGTTTTGGATGTTTTGATATCTTTCCTTCTAGGTATCTTCCCTAATATGTTGTATACACTTGTTTGGGACCTTCTTCTCAAGTTTTGTCAAGATCTTACTTGATTCCTTAAGATTCCTTTGCGAGTTATAAAAGGTAAGGATAGTTACTTCCTTAACTACATAGATTGCATATCTTAGTTTCTATATTTGAATATTGTTAGTTTATTTCTTTAAATAGATTCTTACAATGTTATACTATTGTTGTACTATCTTGATATCAGTAGAATTACTTGTTTATATTAAATTGACTCATGTATGATTTACTTACCAAATGTATACTAGTTGGATGTTACTCTTGATTTCTTTCCATATATGAAGTTACCATATATGTGATGTTATGGATTGATGCTTGTGTATGCTTAAGTATGGTTTGGAAAGGAGAGGTGCCCTTTTGACACTTCTGTCCTTGGACTACTACGGGAATATTATGGGATGTTTTCGGAGATGCCCTTTGGACACCTTCCTAAACTGTTGGATGACATATTTAGGACTGTCTAGTAGTGTTTGGCTAGGATGTCCCGTTATGTCAGACCCTAATCGGAGTGGTATTGAGACCGAACGACCCGTGGTAGCAATGGGGATTCATGGGCGCTCAAGACCGGTAACCAATCCGTGAGAGGACAGGAATCACATTGTGGATACTCAAAAGAGGCCATTTATCGGTAGAGTTGCATATGGATAGACTTGGGCTCACGGGCGCTCAAGACCGGTAACCAACCCGTGAGGGGACGTGAGAGCTTCCTGTTTACCATATGTGGATGACCTACAAGGTTGATGAGTCCGTAGTCAGGGACTATGAGGACTCTAGTGTGAAGGATACCGGAAAGGATCGCCAGGGGCGAGGAATGGACGTATCTGAATCTGACTTGATGTAACTGAGTAGGAGACTTGCATTTGGCTAGGCTTTGACCCTGACATGCGCCGGTACTTAGACCAATGGTGATGTGAGAGAGTGGTGACCTATACCCTTAGCCATGGAATGTCCTGAGGGATGCCGGACCCACTACCAAAAGGCGTTGTGTGATGAGACCTTCCTAAAGAAGTACGGTGCTATGACTTAAAATATGTCTGCCAATAGAGACCAGCATACTTAGAGTTAGAATTATATTGCATCATTTGTTTCATATCATATAGCATTTTACTTTGCTTTGAAATCCTGCTATTTATGTTGTTATGGATTAACTGCCTTACTGAGTTTCTTTGAAACTCATTCCTTTTGTACAATGTTTTGTTAGACTATGAAAGTCAATTCGAGGAAGCGCAAACTGAAGAGGCGTACTACGCGCAAGGTGCTGGCAACCATGAAGATTACATTGAGGATTCCTCAAGTGGTTTTACTTGTTACCAGGATTAGCCCTGATGTGGAATGGGAACGTCTGAGTGTCGTTGATGAAGTTTATGTTTATAAAGACGCTCTCTATATGATAGAATAGATTCTAGTTTAGTTTGTTATTTCTTTCTTATCTTAGAAACAGTTGTAATCTTTCTTTTGACTTGCGATCTACTTTTCCGCTGGTTGTAGAGTGGGATTCCGCCTCACTTTACTTTATTGATTTGACATTCTGATTGTCTTTCGTACTCTGATTATATATGGTTTATTCTTTCCTTATTTGGATCTTTGGTTTATCTTTTGTACATTGATTATTATCGTTCATGATTATGTTATTGTCTATGTGGGAGGTTGATTACTCGATACTTGGTCTTTGGGGCTGTGGATCACATACTTGGGTATGCCAGGTAGGGTACCTGCTGGGTGGATGTGACATCCTTCACACTAGAGTCCTCATAGTCCCTGACTACGGACTCATCAACCCTATAGGTCATCCACATATGGTAAACGAGAAGCTCTCATGTCCTCTCACGAGTTGGTTACCGGTCTTGAGCGCCCGTGAGCCCAAGTCTATCCATATGCAACCCTACCGATAAATGGTCCCCACAATGTGATTCCTGTCCTCTCACGGGTTGATTACCGGTCTTGAGCGCCAATGAATCCCTATTGCTACCATGGGTCGTTCGGTCTCAATACCCCTCCGATTAGGGTCTGACATAACGAGACATCCTAGCCAAACACTACTAGACAATCCTAAATATGTCATCCAACAATTTAGGAAGGTGTCCAGAGGGCATCTCCGGAAACATCCCATAATATTCCCATAGTAGTCCAAGGACTGAAGTGTCAAAAGGACACCTCCCCTTTCCAAACCATACTTAATCATACACAAGCATAAACCCATAACATCACATATATGGTAAATTCTTATATGGAAAGAAATCAATAATAATATATAACTTGCATATAATAGGTAAGTAAATCATACATGAGTCAAGTTAACGTAAACGAGTAATGTAACAGATATCAAGACTATACAACAGTAGTATATCATTGTAAGAATCTAATTAAGGAAATAAACTGACAAGATTCAAATATAGAAACTATGATATGCAATCTATGTAGTTAGGGAAATAACCATCCTTACCTTATATAACTCGCAAAGGAATCTTAGGGAATCAAGTAAGACCTTGACTAAAATTGGGAAGAAAGTCTTAAACAAGTATATACAACATATTAGGAAAGATACCTAGAAGGAAAGATATCAAAACATCCAAAACAGACCAAATATGAGGTTGCTGTACTCATTGGTCGATTGACTTGGTCTACTGCCTCAGTCGACCAATGAGTCGACCAACAGAGACAATGGCCTTAAAAGATCAGAGTTTTAAGACTATAAAACCAAATTTGGTGGTTCAAAAGGTTACTAAACAAGGGGTAAACTGCAATGGCAGCATACTAGTATATAGAGGACTCCAAAACACTAATCAAATCAAGTCTTCAAGTTACGAATTTGGAAACAAAAAGTTACCATAATTAGATCAATCATGGTTCTTGAAGAATTCATAGTAAAAATCATGGACAAGAACAATAGGATGATGGATAACTGATTGTGATAAAGAAATCATGAAAAGCATGCATAGATCTTCAAGAAAAATAGATCTAAGACTGAAGAACAATAATCTAAATAAGGAAAGTGAATGAATATGAGTTTTCCTTCAAAAGCGAGTGATGATCTTGATGAAGATCATCCACCAAGCTTTAGATCCTTAGGAAAAGAGAGGAAAAGAGTATAGTGATGGTTGCAATAGAGATACAACATCACTACTACTATCCTCAATCAGAAAAGGAAAGAAAAACAACGAAGAATCGAAGATGAAACACAGAAGAGGATGATCACATATCTTTTTGTGTAAAAGCACGAGTTTTGACGAAGATCCGTCAAGATAATCACCAAGGACGCAAGAGAGATGACTTGCAGAGGGCTCTGGTACGTTCCAAAGAGTTTGGAGGCAGAAAATACGAAATAGATCGAGATTGGACTTAAATAGAGCAAGCAAAGACCTAATTAGCAAAACAGAACCCATTGGTCGATTGGTCCAGTCGACCAATGAGTCGACCAATCAGAACAGCAAGTCCAAAACAGGGAAATGAAAGCTCAGATCAACTCCAAACATAAAGGGGTTTTGCACACACACCAAGTGACTTACCTAGTAGGTAGAAATGCCTTCGAACCATGATAGAGAGCACTCCAAGTCCATCAACTAATTCGATCTTCATCAGGATGCAGTTTCCATAAATGGAACACTGACATCAACACTAATGGATTCTAAGCCAGCCACCAAGTCTTCAACTAGGATGGCCCATAGCTGACTTCTTGCTTTACTTCGGGTTGTCGGACCTACAAACAACAGGGTTTCTGGGTCAAGGTTAGGGCTGGGTTTCACATTTATGATATTACACATTGATTATATCCTATTCATGATTATGTTATTGTGCATGTGGGAGGATGATTTCCTTGATGCTTGTTCTTCGGGGCTGTGGATCACACACTCAGGTATGCCAGGTAGGGTACCGGCTTGGTGGATGTGATAGAGTGGTATCAGGGCCCAAAGTTCAAGGAAATCCTAACCACATAAAACAATGATGGAACATTCCTGAGTCATAGATCCAAAAAATGACTCAAGTATTCTTAGAAGTGAATAATAGAACACTTGGACTAGAAACTTAATTAATGAAACATAATTTGTTATTTGAATAATACACAATAATTATGATTAAACAAAGATCACATAATGCAATAAAAGAAAAGTGCATAATACACAATAATAAAGTGAAACAAAGTGAACTTCATTAATTTAAAGAAATTTTTTACAATGAGTACATCTGATAAAGCATAAAAGAAATCCTAAGTATAGTCTATCTAGGTGATCGCCTTTGATCTCTAAATACTCAGAAGTCCTCTGCAATTTGAGTGAGCTGATACTCTATCTGCCCCTGTCTCAACTCTATTTGCTCCTGCCTAGACTCCATAGTACTATGCATCTGCTCTTGTCTGACCTCCATCCTCTCCAACATGGAAGTCATGGACCCCATCTGTGCACTCAGGCCCAAAGTGTCACATCCACCCAGCCGGTACCCTACCTGGCATACCCGAGTGTGTGATCCACAGCCCCGAAGACCAAGTATCGAATAATCAACCTCCCACATAGACAATAACATAATCATGAACAATAATAATCAATGTGCAAAAGATAAACCAAAGATCCAAATAAGGAAAGAATACACCATGTATATAATCAGAGTACGAAAGATAATCAGAGTGTCTAAAACAATAAGTAAAGTGAGGCGGAATCCCACTCTACAACCAGCGGATTAGTAGTTCTAAAAGAAAAGAAACAGAATGAAATCTAATCCAAATACCAGGTATAATAGGTAACTAAATTGTTCTCAATCTTATAGACAACATCTCTATAAGTATAAATCTCAAAAATGGCACAAGGGCGCTTCCACTCTATGGTCGGACTAAGCATCGTACGCAGCATAACCACCCGCGGAATCTTTAGTGTAATTGTCGTAACTGCAATCACCTTCCTAGAGATATGCCTCTTCTCCTTGCGCTTCTTCATACGAGCAGTCATGCTACTCAGAACCTGTAGAGTAGTCTAACAAAACATTGTACAAAAGGAATGAGTTTCAAAGGAACTCAGTAAGGCAGTTAATCCATAACACCACATATAACAGGATTTCAAAGCAAAGTAAAATGCTATATGATATGAAACACATGATGCAATATGATTCTAACTCTATGTATGCTGGTCTCTATTGGCAGACATGCTATAAGTCATAACACCATACTTCTTTAGGAAGGTCTCATCACACAACGCCTTTTGGTAGTGGGTCTGGCATCCCTCGGGACATTCCATGGCTGGGGGTATAGGTCAACACTCTCTCACATCACCATTGGTCTAAGTACCGGTGCATGTCAGGGTCAAAACCTAGCCCAATGCAAGTCTCCTACCTAGTTACATCAAGTCAGATCTAGATACGTCCATTTCTCGCCCCTGGAGATCCTTTCTGGTATCCTTCACACTAGAGTCCTCATAGTCCCTGACTACAGACTCATCAACCCTATAGGTCATCCACATATGGTAAACGGGAAGCTCTCACGGGTTGGTTACTGGTCTTAAGCACCCGTGAGCCCAAGTCTAACCATATGCAACCCTATCGATAAATGGTCCCCACAATGTGATTCATGTCCTTTCACGGATTGGTTACCGGTCTTGAGCGCCCATGAATCCCCATTGCTACCACGGGTCGTTCTGTCTCAATACCCCTCCGATTAGGGTCTGACATAACGGGACATCCTAGCCAAACACTACTAGACAGCCCTAAATATGTCATCCAACAGTTTAGGAAGGTGTCCAAAGGGCATCTCCGGAAACATCCCATAATATTCCCGTAGTTGTCCAAGGACAGAAGTGTCAAAAGGACACCTCCCCTTTCCAAACCATACTTAAGCATACACAAGCATCAATCCATAACATCACATATATGGTAACTTCATATATGGAAAGAAATCAATAATAACATTCAACTTGTATAAAACTGGTAAGTAAATCAAAGAATCTAATTAAAGAAATAAACTTACAAGATTCAAATATAGAAACTAAGATATACAATTTATGTTGTTAAGGAAGTAACCATTCTTACCTTATATAACTCGCAAAGGAATCTTAAGAATTCAAGTAAGATCTTGACAAACTTGAGAAGAAGATCCTAAACAAGTGTACACAACATATTAGGAAAGATCCCTAAAAGGAAAGATATCAAAACATCCAAAACAGACCAAATCTGGAGTTGCTGTACTCATTGGTCGATTGGATTGGTCTACTGTCTCAGTCGACCAATCAGTCGACCAACAGAGACAGTGGCCTACAAAATCAGAGTTTTGAGAATAAAGAACCGAATTTGGTGGTTCAAAAGGGTACCAAACAAAGGGTAAACTACAATAGTAGCATCCTAGTATATAGAGGACTTCAAAATACTAATCGAATCAAGTTTTCAAGTTAAAAATTAGGAAACAAAAGTTACCATAATTAGATCAATCATGGTTCTTGAAGAATTCAAAGTACAAATCATAAACAAGAACAATAGGATGATGGATCATTTTGATAAAGAAATCATGAAAGGCATGCATAGATCTTCAAGAAAATAGATCTAAGACTGAAGAACATGAATCTAAATGAGGAAACAAAACTTACCATAGATGTATTAGTCATGATTCTTGAAGAAAGCATGATATGATAAAGGAGAAACAACTAGAGATTTATAGATCATGGATCATGTAAAGAAAACACAGCGATTGACTACTAATATGATCAATAAAATAGATCTGAAAAGATCAGAATTTAAATCAAAGATGAACGAAGACAAGATCATGATTTAGATCATGATTCCTTCAAAAGCTTGCAATGACCATGATTAAGAACATTGCTTAGCCATTAATCCTTAGGAAGAACATGAGAGATAAGTACAGAGATGTTTGCAACAGAGAATGCAGCATCTCCTCTGCTGTCTCAACCCAAAAAGTAAAGAAAACAAAGATGAAGAAGAAGAAGAGAGTGTAGACATACCTTTTTGTGTAAGAACACGAGTTTTGATGAAGATCCGTCAAGATAAACACCAAGAAGGCAAGGTAGATTACTTGCAGAGGTCTTTGGTTCGTTCCAAAGAGTTTGGAGGCAGAAAATACGAAGTAGACTCGAGATTGGACTTAAATAGAGAAAACAAGACCTAATTCGCAAAGGCAGTACTCGAAGTATGCCTCGTACAGGAACTCTGCCTGTGGTGTGTCGAAGCGATCGAGTCGTATGACCTTTGCTCTAGGCTGAGCTAGAACCCTACCTTTGCCTCGCCTAGCTCCAACTATCCTGCCTCGACCTCATCCACCTCTCTGCATGGTGTGATGTCTGTTGGAAAAGATAAAAAGACATTGCATGTTAGTATTGTTTCGAAAATTCAGCTAGAAGGGCATTTTCGTAATTTTCATCAAAATTGGAAATTTGGGGAATGTGAATTGAGCATACTGGCATGTGAGCAATACTTGGAATTACATGGCTATGAAGTTTATTTGGAGGAAATCGATCGAAATCTCAGTCTAAAGTTGAAAATTCAGCAAGAAGGATTTTGGGGATTTTGAGATTTAGGTCAAAACTAGATTTTTGAAAATTTTGAAATTGGTTAAATCAAATTGCATGTTCACGGTCACAGCATCATTTTGAGTGTGTAGCATTTGATTTCGTGCGAAAACTCCAAGCGGTTTGAGAGAAAATCAAAATTTTTCTAAAGTTAACAATTTCGGTACGAAAGCGATGTGAAAGTGCAAGATTGTGATAGAACTTGTTGTTTAAGCATGGAGTTGTGCTAAAAACCTAGGGAGAATGTTTCTAAGTGTTCCTAAGCATGATTTCTAACATTAGACACAAGCAACACATGGTTTTTGGATGAATTTCAAGTTTGAGAAGATGAAAATGAGAATGGGAATGAAGATTTACCTTGTGTGATGTTGATGAGTGTTGTAGTGTTGTTGTTGAAGCACCAAACTACTTGGAAATCACTTAGAAAGACCTTATCACTTCTCCTCTTGAGTCTCCTCTCAAGTATGCAAGGTTTGAAGTGTGTTTGGAATGGGTTTTTGGCACTTAAAACCTATTTTCCGCGTGCTGTGAGCTTTGGTCAACTCATTGGTCGACTGGGCACTCGACCAAAGGACCCAGTAGCCCCAAGAGCTGTTGGATTTTGGGAAAAAGTGATTTTGTTCCAATGATTGATTATTTGATGATTAAATGGATGTAATTAAGCATGATTTAAGATTTTTTTAATCATTTGGACTTGTGGATTATGTCGAAACTTCAAAATTTGGTGTTTTTGACATTTCGGTTTTTGCAGAATGGTTACGTTAAGAAGTGGGCGTGGTGAATCTAGTGGTCACAGAAGTGACGAGATACCAATCGGTGGTCATGATCAGCAGACCAACACTGGTGACCAAGGTACTCCTGATGTACCCGATGCCCCGAATGTCGAAAGCTTTCATGATACTGCCAATATTATGGGTAATATGATGTAGCAGCAAGCAGCTCAGTTCAATCAGATGTTGACTGGTTTTGACTCTGCACAATGAGACTTGTGCTAGTGTCAATGGAAATCTTCATACCGCAGTCCCAAATGCGGGAGGATTAGCCAGAACTCCTCATACTCGTTTGATGGAGAGTTTTCTGAAGATGCAAGTTCCTAACTTCAGTGGAGTATCCAAGGATATCTTGTTTCCTAACAAGTGGTTGCGTGAGTTGGAAAAAGCTTTTCGTCATTTGCAATGTACGGAAGCCCAAAAGATTTTGTTTGCCGAGCAGAAGTTGCAACATGAAGCTGACGCTTGGTGGACTTCCACCCAGCCTGTTTTGGAAGGTTTGCATGCTGGCGTTGTGTCATGGGATTTGTTCAAGGAAGCTTTTTGTAAGAACTATTTCCCGGAAGTTGTGAAGGATGAGAAGGAAGCTGAATTTATGGCTCTTGCGCAAGGATCTTTGTCGGTGTTGGAATACCAACAGAAGTTTGAAGAGCTTCACTTCTTTGCTCCTGACTCTTTGAAGATTGAGATTGCCAAAGCGAAGAAATTCTTCAAGGGATTGCGACCTTCAATCAGCGCATATCTCACCATTCAACCTATTGAAAGTTATTCCCAGGTGGTGTAGAATGCCAAGAAATTGGAAGAAACTGAGAAAGAGAATGCTAGAGTGCAAAGACCCTGGCAGCCAAGAAATCTTGGATTTGTGGATCGTACTGATCGACGCTTTGTGAGACCTACGCCATACCCTACTCCTACTTTTAAGCCTAGGAGTGTAGGTCAGAGCTCTGGATTTCGGCAACCAGGCCAGTTTGGTCAGTTTGGTGGGAATTGGCCGCCGATGAATGTGAATGCTAAATCGATGAATGTGAATACTAGGCCTGTGAATTCTATTCCTAGGCCTTTGGATCAGAAGCTTGCAGTTGCACCTATTCCTGTTGGACTTAGCAATCCTGTTTGCTTCTCCTGTAAGCAGACTTGTCACTTTGCTCGTGACTGTCCTAAGAAGCCAGTTCAACAGTCGGCTCCTTTAGTGAAGAGTGCTCCTGTCCCTTATTCTAGAAGAGTGTTCAGTATTTTTGGTACTGAACAGGATGCGAATCATGAAGTAGTTATAGGTACTTTATTTGTTGCTTCTATTCCTGCATTTGTGTTATCTGATACGGGTGCTTCTCATTCATTCATATCATCTGCATTCATAAAGAAGATTGATTTAGAACCTGAGAATTTATCTAGTTGTTTATCGATTTGTACTCCTACTAGACCTGTTGTGAAACTAGATAAAGGATTAGTTAAGGGTCCTAATTTTGTTGGTGAGAAGAATTTGGAAGCCAATTTGGTACTTTTGGATATGAAGGATTTTGATATCATTTTGGGTATTGATTGGTTGACTACCCACAATGTTGTAATTCTTTGTTCTTCGAAGAGAATACAATTTCGGATTAGTGGAAGATCAAATTTTGAATTCCAAGGCGAGAAAGGAAGAATTTGTAAGAAGACTTTGTCTGCACTGATGCAAGTCTATGCATTAGTTGAAGGTTTGCCATCTGAAGGAAGGGTTAAGGAAGGAAAGAAAGTAGAAGAAGTTAGCATTGTATGTGACTTTGTTGATGTCTTTCCTGATGATTTGTCAGGTGTTCCACCTGATAGAGAAGTGGAATTTTCTATTGATCTAATTCCTGGTGCTGCCCCGGTATCTAAGGCTCCATATAGAATGGCTCCTATTGAGTTGGTTGTGTTGCAAAAGCAGTTGAAAGAACTCTTGGATAAGGGTTTCATTCGACCAGTGTTTCTCCTTGGGGAGCCCCGGTCTTGTTTGTTAAGAAGAAGGATGGTAGTATAAGTCTGTGCATTGATTACCGTGAGTTGAACAAGCTGACCATTAAGAATAGATACCTGCTGCCCCGAATTGATGATCTGTTTGATCATTTGAAGGGTGTAGCAGTGTTCTCAAAGATTGATTTAAGGTTTGGATATCACCAGTTGAAAGTGAAGTCAAGTGATATTTTCCAGACGGCTTTTAGAACAAGGTATGGTCATTTTGAGTTTCGAGTTATGCCTTTCGGTTTGACTAATGCTCTTGCTGTTCATGGACCTCATGAACCGAGTCTTTCATGATGTGCTCAATAAGTTTGTGATAGTCTTCATTGACAATATCCTGATTTACTCAAAGAATGAAGATGAGCATGGAAGGCATTTAGATTTCACTTTACAAAGACTTTGAGAAAAGAAGCTTTACGCTAAGTTTAGCAAGTGTGATTTCTGGCTCAAGAGTGTAGTATTCCTCGGCCATGTGGTTTCTGCAGAAGGTATTCGTGTTGATCCCGAAAAAGTACAAGCAGTTGCTGATTGGGAAAGACCGAAGACTGTAATAGAAATAAGAAGTTTCTTGGTTTGGCAGGTTATTACAGAAGGTTTATTGAGAAATTTTCTAGGTTGGCTGCTCCTATGACTAAGCTAACTAGAAAGGAAGAGAAGTTTGTTTGGTCTGACACATGTGAGAAGAATTTCCAAGAATTGAAGGTTAGATTGACAAGTGCCTCGGTTTTAACTATACCTGATAACTCCGGTGGTTTGACAGTCTACACCGATGGGTTGAAGATTGGTTTAGGTTGCGTGTTGATGCAACATGGTAAGGTCGTAGCTTATGCCTTTCGGCAATTGAAGGATTATGAGCGGAATTACCCCACTTATGATTTAGAGCTCGCCGCAGTTGTCTTCGCATTGAAGATTTGGAGACATTACCTCTATGGTGAGAAAATCGCTATTTTCACAAATCATAAAAGCTTGAAGTATTTCTTTACCCAAAAGGAGTTGAATATGAAACAAAGAAGATGGTTGGAATTGGTCTCAGATTATGATTGTGATATTCAGTATCACCCTGGTAAGGCGAATGTGGTTGCTGATGCTCTTAGCAGGAAAAGTCAGAAGAAAGTACTGCACTTGAATGCTCTGAGTCAACCTCTATTGTCTTCGATTTCAGATTTTGGTTTGGAAGTTGTCCCTGATGGTTCGGAAGTTGTTTTGTCGGCTATGATGGCGAGATCCACCCTCAGAGACAGAATTGTTGCTCTGCAAGGTTTTGATCTGGATTTTAAGGAGAAGATTGAGAAGATTTCTTTGAATCCTGTTTCGGATCCTGACTTTGGTATATCTATGGACGGTGCCTTATTGTTTAAAGGTAGACTTTGTAAGCTTGTTGATGAAGGAATCAAGAAAGAGATTTTGAAGGAAGCACACCAGTCGATCTTTACAATACACCCTGGAAGCACCAAGATGTATAAAGACTTAAGAAAACATTTTTGGTGGATTGGTTTGAAGGCCGATGTTGAAGATTTTGTTGCCAAGTGTGAGACTTGCTAGCACGTGAAAGCCGTTCATCAACCTGCATCTGGATTACTTCAGCCCCTTCCTATTCCTAGTTGGAAGTGGGAAGATATCTCTATGGACTTTGTGACTAGCTTGCCTCGGACAGGTAAAGGTAATGACACTGTATGGGTAATTGTTGATAGGCTGACCAAATCAGAGCATTTCATTCCTATGAAGATCACTCATACTTTGAATAAGCTAGCTCGGCTATATGTGGATAATGTAGTTCGTCTGCAAGGTGTGCCTGTAAGTATTGTGTCTGATCGTGATCCTAGGTTCACTTCAAGGATTTGGAACAGTTTTCAGAAAGCCTTGGGAACCCAATTGAACTTGAGTACAGCTCATCATCCACAGTCTGATGGACAATCTGAGCGGACAATTCAAATTTTGGAAGATATGCTTAGATCTTGTGTAGTGGATATGGGTGGAAATTGGGATGAATACTTAGCGTTGGTTAAGTTTGCCTATAACAACAGTTATCAAGCAACTATAGGCATGGCTTCGTTCAAGGCTTTGTATGGTAACACTTGTAGGACACCCTTGTACTGGACTGAGACCGGTGAGAGAAAAGTCTTAGGTCCGGAGATGATTGAAGCTACTAGCGCAATGGTCGACATGATAAGAGAAAGGATTAAGTCTGCTCAGTCTAGACAGAAATCCTATGCTGATAAGGACCGATTTGGAATTTCAAATTGGAGAGAAGGTTTTCTTGAAGGTTTCACCTATGAAAGGTGTGATGATATTCAATGTTAAAGGAAAGCTTAGCCCTCGGTACATTGGACCTTTCGAGATCTTGGAAAAAGTTGGACCTGTTGCTTATCGATTGGCATTACCTCCGTCTATTGCTGCTGTGCACAATGTGTTTCATGTTTTGATGCTTCGGAAATACATTGAGAATCCGGAACACATATTACAGCAAGCGCCTGAAGGACTTAGTGCTCATCTTACCTATGATGAAGAGTCAGCTGAAATTTTGGATAAGAAGGATAAGCAATTGCGGAACCGCACCATCCCTTTGGTAATGATTCGTTGGAAGAACCATACCCCTGAAGAAGCTTCTTGGGAGAAGGAAGAAGATATGAAGGAGAAGTTTCCTCAACTTTTTGGAAGTTCAGGTACGTTTTCAATTTCGAGGACGAAATTTCTTTTAAGGGGGGGGGGAGAATGTGAAAACCAGCCCTAACCTAACCCTGACCTTGACTCGGAAACCCGGTTGTTTGTAGGTCCGAAGACCCAGAGGAAAGGAAGAAGCCAACTATGGGCCACCTCAGTAAAGACATGGTGTTTGACTTTGAACCCATGGATGTTGATGGTGGAGTTCCATACTTGAAGGTCTGTGCAGATTTGGAAAGGAAGTTAACCTGTCTGAAGATGAGATTAGTTGAAGGACTTGGAGTGTTATCTAACTTGGTTTGAAGGTATTTCTACACACTAGATATGTCACTTGATGTGTGTGCAAAAGCCCTTGAGGTTTAGAGCCCATTTGATCCTTCAATTCCCTGTTTGAACCTTACTGTCTGCCTTGGTCGACTCCTTGGTCGACTGACCAAGCACTTGACCAAAGGATTGTTAAATCTGAGAAAATGCAATTTTAGGGTTTTTCACTCTTATTTAAACCCTACTACGAGTTTCTTAGTTACGGCAGCCTCTTAAACACTTTTTGAACATGAGAAGACCTCTCCGAAACTCTCTCTGGTGATTCGAACGATTCCTCTGCATATCTGAAGCTTCTCATCTCTGATATACCAATTCAAGGTTAGTAATCACTTCGACATTACGAAATTCTTTTCTTTAATCTTGTTCTTGATCAAGATCAGGAAGAAGATGCTGCATTCTTGCAACCATCTATTCCATGATCTCATTCTATTCCTTGAGATCTATGATCATCGTCAAGATCTTAACCCTAGCCTGATTATTTTCTTTAAACCCTGACCTTGTATGATCTTTCTGGAAACCTTTGGTAACCTCCCATCCGAGGGAAACCTCATGGGCAATATTTATGTTAATCTAAACTTGATTATTCTATGATTTCTTGTTATTTTCTTGATAGCAATCATTCCCTCTCATTCCGTGATCATAACCTTTTCATGGGAACCATAAAGGTTGAAACCCTAGTTTCTTGGGTCAAATCAAGGACCCATATTTGACCATGACTTGATGATTTTACCTTCCCATATTGTTCTAATACATCCTAGGAAGTTCCCCTTCGAATTTCGGATCAATCCGACTTTAAACGAAGGAGTTATGACCAAATCAGTTTCTACAATTTCGTACTGACTCGGTTGGTCAACTGCTTGGTCAGTAGACCAAGCACTCGACCAAAGGAAGTAGTAGCTTCGTTTTTCTCCCGATTTGATCCGTTTGCTCTCTGATCCTTTAGGTATCTTTCCTAATGTTGTATCTATGCTTGTTAGGAGTTTATTTGCTAAGTTTTGAGTTGCTCTCTTTGATCTTTGGATTATCTTCGGCGATAATCAAGGTAAGGAAAGTTATTTCATAATAACATAGATCTCGTATTCTTGAGTTTATACTTTATGAAACTCTGAGTTTATGTACTGTTCTTGTACTTTATACTTCTGATATACTACTGTAAGTACAATAGTACTTGTTTATGTATTCTTTTTCATTATTCAAGCTTATATGAAATGTTTATTACTGCTTGATCAGATTATGCTTTTACATTCTCTTTTATATGATGAATTGTTGATTGTGTATGTCATGTTTGATCTGAGAATGTGTTTGATTAAGTATGGTTTGGGATTGGGAAGTGTCCTTTTGACGCTTCTGTCCTTGGACATCGGAGGGAATAGTATGGGATGTTCTCTGAAGTTGCCCATCGACGCTTTTCCAAATCATTGGTTGTCATACCTAGGGCTGTCTAGCAGTGTTTGGCTAGGATGTCCTCGTTATATTAGACCCAAATCGGAAGGGTATTGAGACCGAACGACCCGTGGTAGCAATGTGATTCACGGGTGCTCAAGACCGGTAACCAACCCGTGAGAGGACAGGAATCATATTGTGGGGGCCATTTATTGTAGGGTTGCATATGATTAGACTTGGGCTCATGGGCGCTCAAGACCGGTGAGTTATATCCGTGAGAGGACATGAGAGCTTCCCGTTTACCATATGTGGATAACCAATAGGGTTGATGAGTCCGTATTTGAGAGAGTCGGATACGTTGACTCTAGTGTGAAGGATAACATAAAGGATTCCGAGAGGGGAGGAATGGAAGTATCTGGAGCTGAGTTGATGTAACTGAGTAGATGACTTGCATTGGGCTAGGCTTTACCCTGACATGCGCCAGTACTTAGACCAATGGTGATGTGAGAGAGCGGTGACTTAACCCCCATCCATGGAATGTCCGAGAGGGATGCCAGACCCACTACCAAAAGGCGTTGTGTGATTGACCTACCAAAAGAAGTACGGTGTTATGACTTAAAGCATGTCTGCCAATGGAGACCAGCATACATAGATTTAGATGCATACATACATTATTTGTTTCATACTGCATTGCATCTTGTTATGTTCTGATATATGTTATTTATGCTGTTATGAGTTAACTTGCCTTACTGAGTTTCTTTCGAAACTCATTCCTTTTTGTACAATCTTTTATTAGACTATTCCATAGGTACTGACTACTATGACGGACAGTATGATGAAGCTCAAACCGATGAAGCGTACTACACGCAAGGTGTTGGAGACAATCAATATTACACTGATGATCCCTCGAGCAATCAAGTTGCGTACTACGATTAGACGTAACGTGGAGTTGGAACATCTATGTTGGACTGACGAAGTCCACTATTTTGAAGATGTCATCTATAGATTTGAAAACTCGTAGTTCACTTTGATTTCTATTCTTGTTTTTCTTTTGAAGCAGTTGTAATTCTTTTTAGACTTACGCACTCCTTTTCCACTGTAGCTATGGAGTGAGTTTCCGCCTCACTCTACTTCTTTTGATGTGATTACATCTGGTATCATTTTTCCGCACTCTGATTATATTATTTATTCATTTCTTGATTTTAATATTTTGTTTATACTATTAAAACCTTGATTATTTCCTGTTTATGATTATGTTATTGTATATGTGGGAGGATGATTTCCTCGATACTTGATCTTCGGGGCTGTGGATCACACTCCTGGGTATGCCAGTTAGGGTACCGGCTGGGGGGATGTAACATCACTATTGGTATGAGTATTGGGGTATGTACAGGGTTAATCTTAGCCCAGTGCATGTCATCTACTGAGTCATATCTATTTAGGGTTAGATACATCCATTCCTCACTTCCTGCGATCATTTCCGATACCTTTCCCACTAGAGTCACCATCTCCTTCCCGGCTAAGTAGACTCTTAACCTTATTTGTCATCCACACATACTAAACATGAAGCTCTCGTGTCCTCTCATGCTTCCCACAATCTCGAGCGCCCACGAGCCCAAGTCTACCACATGCCACCCTACCAATGAATGGCCCCCACAATGTGATTCATGTCCTCTCACGGGTTGGTTACCAGTCTTGGGCACCCACAAATCCCCATTGCTACCATGGGTCACTTAGTCTCAACACTTCTAGACAGGCCCTAGGTATGTCAACCAGTAGTCAAGGAAAGCGCCAAGGGGCACCATAGGAAAACATCCCATACCACCTCGACTAGTGTCCAAAGATAGAAATTCCAAAAAGGCATTCCCCATTCCACAACTACAACCTAGGCATTGAGCACATATCATGATTCCACACATATCACATCATAGGCCATATCACATTCCACATCATTCATGATTCATTCCAATACATAAATCACTATATGAACATATTACTGTAATTACATAAGTAACATGATGTAAAGAAAGTAAAACAACAGTAGTTAAATCATGAATTTGAATCATATCATAACTAGGTATGTAAATATGCACATTGTGGGTGGAATACTCACCTCGTTTTCCGAATATATAACCTTCAATTGGGAGATCAGAGAACAATTCCAAAATCAATTAAACAAGCTTGAGAAAACATGTATAGACCATAAGAAGTAATTCCAAAAGATCGGAGTCGAAATGGAGACAAAATGGGAAAATATGTTGTCAGCAACCCTTTGGTCGATGGTCCTTGGTTGATGGGATCGACCAAAGCATCAACCAAGCAGTCATAGTATGGACATAATACACTAATTTGGTAATAACTTCTTCGTTTGAAGTCTGATTACTCCAAAATTCAAAGGGGAGTTCCCCAGCAACATACTAAGACTATCTATGAAGGTTTAATCAACTAATAAGGTCAATAGAATATAATTCTAACAAAACCTCTATAGGCTAAAGCCATGGATCAACATGAAAAGGCTAGAATGAATGGGGATTCATTCAAAGAGGTAGAAGATAATAGATCAGTCATAGAAAAATAATAAGGAACAAGTCAAACATAGATTAGAATAGAAAACTATAGTAAGAATAGATCATACTATCAAAACTCAATCAAAATCATGAAGAATCACCATATGGCTTCAAGGAAAGCATAGAGTGAATGGGGTTCACTCTAAGACAAAGGAGATCAGATGTTGGGTCATTACAGTAGTGTAATACCTTCCTCACTATGTTCTTAGATTTTGTTGCAGGTACTAATGACTCCTAGAATGAAGACTACAAAGCCACGCGGCAAGTGACTTGTATTATATGCAAGATACTGGCTGTTATTGTGAAACCCAGCCCTAACCTTGACCCGAAAACCCTGTTGTTTGTAGGTCCAACGACCCGAAGTAAAGCAAGAAGTCAGCTATGGGCCATCCCAGTTGAAGACTTGGTGACTGGCTTTGAATCCATGAGTGTTGATGTCAGTGTTCCATTTATGGAAACTGTATCCTGATGAAGATCGGATTAGTTGATGGACTTGGAGTGCTCTCTATCATGGTTCGAAGGCATTTCTACCTACTAGGTAAGTCCTTGGTGTAAAACCCAGCCCTAACCTTGACCCGGAAACCTTGTTATTTGTAGGTCCAGTGACCCGAAGTAAAGTAAGAAGTCAGCTTTGGGCCATCCCAGTGGAGGACTTGGTGTCTGGCTTTGAATCCATGAGAGTTGATGATGAGGTTCTATTTATGGAAACTGAATCTTGATGAAGATCGGATTAGTTGATAGACTTGGAGTGCTCTCTATCATGGTTTGAAGGCATTTCTACCTATTAGGTAAGTCACTTGATATGTGTGCAAAACCCCTTTAGGATTGGATTTGATCTGGGTCTTCAATTCCTTGTTTAGGAGTTGCTGAACTGATTGGTCGACTGATTGGTCGACTGGACCAGTCGACCAATCCACTCGACCAATGGGTGTTGTCTTTGGCAATTAGGTCTTGCTTGCTTTATTTAAGTCCAATCTCGAGTCTACTTCGTATTTTCTGCCTCCAAACTCTTTGGAACGAACCAAAGACCTCTGCAAGTCATCTCCCTTGCATCCTTGGTGTTTTTCTTGACGGATCTTCGTCAAAACTCTTCCTTTTGCATCAAAGGTATGTCTACACTCTCTTCTTCTCCTCCATCTCTGTTTTTCTTTCCTTTTTGAGTTGAGACAGTAGAGGAGATGCTACATTCTCTGTTGCAAACATCTCTGGACTTGTCTCTCATGATCTTCCTAAGGATTAATGGCTAATGCAATGATCTTAACCATGATCATTACAAGCTTTTGAAGGAATCATGATCAAATCATGATCTTGTCTTTGTTTATCTTTTGATTTGAATTCTGATCTCCTTAGATCTACTATATTGATCATGTTAGTAGTCAATTGCTGTGTTTTCTTTTCATGATCCATGATCTATCAATCTCTAGTTGTTTCTCTTCTACCGTACCATGTTTTCTTCATGAATCATGATAGTTACATATATGGTAGGTTTTATCTCCTTGTTTAGATTTATGCTCTTAGGTCTATTTTCTTGAAGATCTAAGTATGCCTTTCATGATACCTTTATCTGAATCAATGATTCATTCTCCTATTGTTCTTGTCTTTGATTTCTATCTTGAATTCTTCAAGAACCATGATTGATCTAATTATGGTAACTTTTTGTTTCATAATTTGTATCTTGATGACTTGATTTGATTAGTGTTTTGAGATCCCCTATATGTTAGGATACTACTAATGTAGTTTACCCCTTGATTAGTACCCTTTTGAACCACCAAATTTGGATTTTATATCTTAAAACTCTGATTTTATAGGCTACTGTCTGCATTGGTCGACTGATTGGTCGACTGGGGCAGTAGACCAATCCAATCGACCAATGAGTACAGCAACTCTAGAATTGGTCTGTTTTGGATGTTTTGGTATCTTTTCTGTTAGGGATCTTTCCTAATATGTTGTATACACTTGTTTAGGACCTTCTTCTCAAGTTTGTCAAGATCTTACTTGATTTCTTAGGATTCCTTTGTAAGTTATAAAAGGTAAGGATGGTTACTTCTTTAACAACATAAATTGCATATCTTAGTTTCTATATTTGAATCTTGTTAATTTATTTCTTTAATTAGATTCTTATAATGTTATACTACTGTGGTACTGTTTTGATATCAGTAGCATTACTTATTTATATTGAATTGACTCATGTATGATTTACTTACCAGTTATATACAAGTTGATTGTAATTATTGATTTCTTTCCATATATGAAGTTACCATATATGTGATATTATGAATTGATGCTTGTGTATGCTTAAGTATGGTTTGGAAAGGAGAGGTGTCCTTTTGACACTTCTGTCCTTGGACTACTACGGGAATATTATGGGATGTTTCCGGAGATGCCCTCTGGACACCTTCCTAAACTGTTGGATGACATATTTAGGACTGTCTAGTAGTGTTTGGCTAGGATGTCCCGTTATGTTAGACCCTAATCGGAGGGGTATTGAGATCGAACGACCCGTGGTAGCAATGGGGATTCATGGGCGCTCAAGACCGGTAACCAACCCGTGAGAGGACAGGAATCACATTGTGAGGGCCATTTATTGTTAGGGTTGCATATGGATAGACTTGGGCTCACGGGCGCTTAAGACCCGTAACCAACCCGTGAGGGGACGTGAGAGCTTCCCGTTTACCATATGTGGATGACCAATAGGGTTGATGAGTCCGTAGTCAGGGACTATGAGGACTCTAGTGTGAAGGATACCGGAAAGGATCGTCAGGGACGAGGAATGGACGTATTTGGATCTGACTTGATGTAACTAAGTAGAAGACTTGCATTTGGCTAGGCTTTACCCTGACATGCGCCGGTACTTAGACCAATGGTGATGTGAGAGAGTGGTGACCTATACCCCCAGCCATGGAATGTCCCGAGGGATGCCGGGCCCATTACCAACTGATGATGAGTGATTGAGACCTTCCTAAAGAAGTACGGTGCTATGACTTAAAGCATGTCTGCCAATAGAGACCAGCATATGTAGAGTTAGATTCATACATTCATTGTTTGTTTCATACCATATTGCATTTATGTTTGTTCTGAAATCCTACCATTTATGTTATTATGGATTTAACTACCTTACTGAGTTTCTTTGAAACTCATTCCTTTATTGTACAATGTTTGTTAGACTATTCTACAGGTTCTGAATATCATGACGGCCCGTATGAAGAAGCACAAGGAGAAGAGGCATATCTCCAGGAAGGTGATTGCGGTTACGACAATTACACTGAAGATCCCGCGAGTGGTTATGCTCCATACGATGCTTAGTCCGACCATAGAGTGGAAGCGCCCTTGTGCCGTTTATGAGATTTATACTTATAGGGATATTGTCTATAAGATTGAGAACAATTTAGTTACCTATTGTACCTGCTATTGGGATTAGATTCTATCTTGCTTATTCTCTTTTAGAACTACTTTTCCGCTGGTTGTAGAGTGGGATTTCGCCTCACTTTACTTATCTGATTTAGACACTCTGATTATATCTAGTACTCTGATTTATATATGATTCATCCTTTTCTTATTTGGATCTATGGTTTATCTTTTGCACTTTTATTATTATTGTTCATGATTATGTTATTGTTTATGTGGGAGGTTGATTACTCGATACCTGATCTTCGGGCTGTGGATCACACTCTCGGGTATGCCAGATAGGGTACCGGCTGGGAGGATGTGACACTTGGTGTGTGTGCAAAACCCCTTGATGTTTGGATTTGATCTGAGCCTTCATTTCCCTGTTTTGGTCTTGCTGTTCTAATTGGTCGACTCATTGGTCGACTTGACCAGTCGACCAATCCAATCAACCAATGGGTTCTATTTTTGCTAATTAGGTCTTGCTTGCTCTATTTAAGTTCAATCTCGAGTCTACTTCGTATTTTTTGCCTCCAAACTCTTTGGAACGTACCAAAGCCCTCTGCAAGTCATCTCCCTTGCATCCTTGGTGTTTATCTTGACGGATCTTCGTCAAAATTCGTGCTCTTACACAAAAAGGTATGTGATCATCCTCTTCTGTGTTTCATCTTTCATTCGTTGTTATTTTTCTTTCCTTTTCTGATTGAGGACAGTAGAGAAGATGTTGTACCTCTGTTGCAACTATCTCTTTACTCATTCCCTCTCTTTTCCTAAGGATCTAAAGCTTGGTGGATGATCTTCATCAAGATCATCACTCGCTTTTGAAGGAAAACTTGTATTCATTCTCTTTCCTTATTTAGATTGATGTTCTTCAGCCTTAACTCTATTTCTTTTGAGAATCCATGCATGCTATTCATGATTCCTTTATCACAATTAGTGATCCATCATCCTATTGTTCTTGTCCATGATTTTTACTATGAATTCTTCAAGAACCATGATTGATCTAATTATGGTAACTTTTTGTTTCCTAATTTGTAACTTGAAGACATGATTTGATTAGTGTTTTGGAGTCCTCTATATACTAGTATACTGCCATTGTAGTTTACCCCTTGTTTAGTACCCTTTTGAACCACCAAATTCGGTTCTTTATTCTAAAAACTCTGATTTTGAAGGCCACTGTCTCAATTGGTCGACTTAGGCAGTAGACCAAGTCAATCGACCAATGAGTACAGCAACTCCATATTTGGTCTGTTTTGGATGTTTTGATATCTTTCCTTCTAGGTATCTTTCCTAATATGTTGTATACACTTTTTTAGGACCTTCTTCTCAAGTTTTGTCAAGATCTTACTTGATTCCTTAAGATTCCTTTGCGTGTTAGAAAAGGTAAGGATGGTTACTTCCTTAACTACATAGATTGCATATCTTAGTTTCTATATTTGAATCTTGTTAGTTTATTTCATTAATTAGATTCTTACAATGTTATACTACTGTTGTACTATCTTGATTTCAGTTGCATTACTTGTTTATGATTCATGTATGATTTACTTATTAATTATACACAAGATATATGTTGTTATTGATTTCTTTCCATATATGAAGTTATTATATATGTGATGTTATGGATTCATGTTTGTGTATGATTAAGTATGGTTTGGAAAGGGGAGGTGTCCTTTTGACACTTCTGTCCTTGGACTACTACGAGAATATTATGGGATGTTTCCGGAGATGCCCTTTGGACACCTTCCTAAACTGTTGGATGACATATTTAGGACTGTCTAGTAGTGTTTGGCTAGGATGTCCCATTATGTCAGACCCTAATCGGAGGGGTATTGAGACCGAACGACCCGTGGTAGCAATGGGGATTCATGGGAGCTCAAGACCGGTAACCAATCCGTGAGAGGACAGGAATCACATTGTGGGGACCATTTATTGGTAGGGTTGCATATGGTTAGATTTGGGCTCACGGGCACTCAAGACCGGTAACCAACCCGTGAGAGGACGTGAGAGCTTCCCGTTTACCATATGTGGATGACCTATAGGGTTGATGAGTCCGTAGTCAGGGACTATGAGGACTCTAGTGTGAAGGATACCGGAAAGGATCGCCTGGGGCGAGGAATGGTCGTATATGGATCTGACTTGATGTAAATTAGTAGGAGACTTGCATTTGGCTAGGCTTTGACCCTGACATGCGCCGGTACTTAGACCAATGGTGATGTGAGAGAGTGGTGACCTAACCCCCAACCATGGATTTTCCCGAGGGATGCAGGACCCACTACCAAAAGGCGTTGTGTGATTAGACCATCCTAAAGAAGTACGGTGCTATGACTTAAAGCATGTCTGCCAATAGAGACCAACATACATAGAGTTAGAATCATATTGCATCATGTGTTTCATATCATATAGCATTTTACTTTGCTTTGAAATCCTGCCATTTATGTTGTTATGGATTAACTGCCTTACTGAGTTTCTTTGAAACTCATTCCTTTTGTGCAATGTTTTGTTAGACTACTCTACAGGTTCTAAGTATCATGACTGCTTGTATGAAGAAGCGCAAGGAGAAGAGGCATATCTCCAGGAAGGTGATTGTGGTTACCACAATTACACTGAAGATTCCGCGGGTGGTTATGCTGGGTACGATGCTTAGTCCGACCATAGAGTGGAAGCGCTCTTGCGCCATTCTTGAGATTTATACTTATAGAGATGTCGTCTATAAGATTGAGAACAATTTAGTTACTTATTGTACCTGTTATTGGGATTAGTTTTATTCCTTTTCCTTTTCTTTTAGTACTACTTTTCCGCTGGTTGTAGAGTGGGATTCCGCCTCACTTTACTTTATTAATTTGACATTCTTATTATCTTCCGTACTCTGATTACATATGATTTACTCTTTCCTTATTTAGATCTTTTATTTATCTTTTGCACATTGATTATTATTGTTCATGATTATGTTATTGTCTATGTGGGAGGCTGATTACCTTAATACTTGGTCTTCGGGGCTGTGGATCACACACTCGGGTATGCTAGGTAGGGTACTGGGCTGGTGGATGTGATCGTTATGGCTATAACGGTGAAGATTTTCAGTGCGATAGTGGAGCGTATCATGATTAGTCATACTTTGGAGTTTGTGCACCAGCATTTGGATATGGAAGTCTTCAAGTTTAGATGTACGTTATTTAATTTCAAAGAGACATATGAATAGTCGTAGTCTTTATTCTTCTAGACTTTTATTTCAATTGTAATGACTTTAGAACTACTTTAGAGTTTTGATCTACTCTTCAACATTTGATCTATATAATTATTTTTTGCTATACTCTATAGTTATTTTTTGCTATACTCTATAGTTACTTTCTCTAATTAGTATCATTATTTTTCACACTTTGATTATATTTCAAGATTAGCTCTTTGATTAGTTTCTTAATATAGCTAAACATTGATTATTCTGTGCTCATGATTGTGTTATTGTGTAATGTGGGTATATGATCGCCTTAAACTTGACCACGGGACTTGTGGATCACACCTCTGGGTTTCGCGGTTAGGGTACCGGATGGGGGGATGTGACAGATGAAGGTCTTGTTTATAGGTGTGAAATCCAGCCCAAAACCAAGCTTGGACACCCTACTTGTTTTGGATGAAGAAGTGACTGGGATGGTGTTTGACTTTTAAGTGGGATCTAGAGTTCAGTATGGATAGGTTTAGAAGGTCCTAGAGAGTCAATTCAGACATTTCCCTAAGTTGGTTGAAGGCCCCAGTGTTGGATTTGAACTTGGAAATCCAAAATTCAGCAGTTCGAAGGTGGAAGACCCTTTGGTCATTCCCCTTGGTCGATCCCACCGACCAAGGCATCGACCAAGGCAACTGCTAAATCAAAAAATGTTTTTTTTGGAAGTTTTGGATTTGGGTTCCCCTATATAATGCAACCTCGTGTTAAACCTAATTGTTTGGCCTCTCAATTGCTGGTAAACGTGGGAAGAACCCTAGAGCCTCATCCTTAAGCCAAGGAAGATCCTCAAGCATTCCTCCTAGTTTCTATTTTGATTCTTCTTCAACAAGGTTAGTATTCTACCCCATTCTTCTCTAATCTCTTCTCTCTACTGTTCTAGCTTATTGTTTTGATTGTGAGGAAGGCATTACACTATTGTAATTGCCTATTCTCTGATCTATTGTGTCTTAGAGTGAATCCCCAATCATTCTATGCATTCCTTGAAGCCATATGGTAATTCTCCATGTTTTTGATTGGTTTTGTTAACATGATTCATCATCCTTGTAGTTTTCTATCCTAACCTGTAGTATACTTGTTTCTTATAAGTTTTTAAGCATGATCTACTGTACATATTCCTCTTTGAATGAATCTCCATTCATTCCAATGATGCTATGATCTCCATATTTGATTTTCTAAAAGAGATCATTGATATCTTCATGAATGCATGTTTAATCTTAATTCTGTAGCATGATAGATCCATTCGATCTCATGATAGTTCTTATCTCTGATTTGGTGTTGATGTTCCTTTACAGTGAAACCTTGTTCTCTCTAAATTCTCCTTTGAATCCATGGTGTGTTTTCAATGAAAATTATGTTGTTGATAAAATTAGAAAGTCATGTTTCCAAATTAGAAAGTCACAATTTCTTACCATAGCAGGTGTCAAATCCAAGCTAGATAGTCTTAGTATATTTATGTGAGGTTCCCCTTCGAATTTTGGAGTAATCGGACCTCAAATGAAGAAGTTATGACCAAAGTAGTGTATTCTATTCATACTGAAACTGCTTGGTCAATCCCATCAACCAAGGCATCAACCAAGCATGCTGCCAACAGTAGAATTTCTCAGTTTTGCTCTATTTCGACTCAAATCTTTTGGAATTACTTCTTATGACCTATACATGTTTTGTCAAGTTTGTTTAGGTGATGTTGGTCTTTATCTCTGACTCTTAATTGAAGATTATATGTTCGGATTACGAGGTGAGTATTCCAACTCACAATATGCCTATTTACATGCCTCTTATGATATGACTTGAATGCATGATATGGCTTTGATGCTCTTGAAAGTTCAAGATTTTTTTTTTTTTTTCCTTTTTCTAATGAGTGAAAATTTTCACTAAATATGATAAAGGTTCCAAAGCTATATATACTTCTAAACTATAGGGGAAGCTCCACACATCAATTGGAGAGCCAAATTAGTGGACCATGTTAATAGAATGTCATTTCTAAAGGGTTCTATTTCATCTGTACTTCATTGATTTAGTATGCCTGTCATAGTAGCAAGACTAGTTATAGGCCAAGCTTTACATTGAGGTGTAGGCAGAAGATCAAGAACTTCAATCAAAGGCCATAAATGTCTAGTTTAACTTTGTATTATGAAACCTTGCATGCACATATTAAGATACTATAATTAACAAAGTTAGGTTGAAAAGAAGAGCATTTACAATTCTTAAGGGGTCTATGACATGGATCATCATGCTTAGGCTCATTGATCCATTTAGATACAAATGATAGGAAGGACCCATATTGTGTCAGGGCTCTTATTACTAAAAATTAACATCATTATGCATCATCCATGCAGACTAACAAGTAATCATAATAATAGAGAACATCAATCTGAGAAATGCTTAAGATTGTATTTAGAGAATAGAAAATTGCAAAGATGAAGTAGTGAATGGTTTGAAAGTCCTTGATTTTCGAAGCAAGAGATGAACTCCTCAATCGCTTGGAAATTAGATTGATATTTCTTTTAGACCTTTTCTTAGGGACTGTGACACCCGCTCCATCCAAAAGCTGAGGTGCACCAAATTTGGCGGAATCAAAGTCATGAAAATATCAAAATCAATAAATGCTAAAAGATAAATAAATGAATAGATAATTAACTCAAAAAAAAATAAAATGGTCATTACTTTCCGAAAATGGATCCTTAATCCTATATTATATGCCATCCTCCATACTCAAACCTTACCATGGTTTACCTTCCTTTGCTTGCTGATTCAAGGCAACCATTAAGGACAGAAATGTCAAAAGGACATTCCCCAATCCGGGAAAGCGTCGATGAGCATCTTCGGGGAACATCCCATACTATTCCCTCCGATGTCCAAGGACAGAAATGTCAAAAGGACATTCCACAATCCCAAATCATACTTATCCAATCACATTCTCATTTTCATCATATCATACATACATGATACTTCATCATATTGAAAGATAAGTCATAACATCACATGATCAATCATATATGAAATTGACAAGAATTGATAATCATGATAAGCAAAAGTATATAAACATAATACTATTGTTATAAAGTACTTACAACAGTCATATAATGTCCAAATACAACCAATAAGCTAAGCTTACTAAGTTGACAACATCAAGGTAAAAATCACATAGTCTATGTTATATGGTGATAACTGTCCTTACATTAATCAAATCGAAACTAATACCAATGATCACTTATAATAGTCCCCAAATTAGTGCTTGCACCCTAGACAACATATGTGCAACATTAGAGAAAGAAACAATCAAATCGGAGGTCAAACGGAGCAAATCGAGCAAATACAAGGTTGATGTACTCAGCTGGTCGACTGACTGGTAGACTGACTCAGTCGACCAAGTGAACAGTGCGGGGCTAAATAGTGAAATTTGATCAGAAACCTAGCTTCTGGGGCTCAGATCGATCTGAAACTTGGAGGGATTGATTGCTACAGTATAAGAACAATATCTAACAAGTAATTAACATAATCTAATGGTCTAATTAGGAATCCCCAAATTGAAACCCTAGGTTCTAAATGCTAAACATCAAGAATTGAAATGAAATTGGTTGCAATAGCAAGGAACAATGGGGAATCAGCTAAGGGGATGATAAGAAGTAGACTAGAATCATAAAGTAACAACAAATCAGACCTAGCATACATATACAAATCAGTTTAGGTCAAATAAACAAGTTGGAATGAAGAGAATCATGGAAATGCAATGCTAATGATCAAAATGGAAGCATAGCATAGCAAGAATGGAAAGGAACTAATGGAAATGAAAAGGGAAACACATGACTAGGTGGTTGCAAGGTTGCAGCACCTTAGTCATGGTCTCAACAACAAGAAAGAGAAGAGAAAGGAGTAGAATAGAGGATGAGAGAGAGAAAACATACCTTAGAGAGGAAGTTGGAGATGAAATGCAATGATTGAAGCAATGATTCTTCACAACTACGAAGAAATGGCTTTGGGAAGCTCCCTCCTCATTCTCTGGATTCCAAATGATTAGGGTAGGGTTCTATTCACAAGGTCCTAATAAGTAGGCTTAAAATAATAAAGAAATTTTTCATTTTCGTATTTAATAACCAGTTGGTCGACTTACTGGTCAACTGGGTCAGTCGACCAAGCAGTGACAGCAACTTCAAATAGGGAATTGGAAGTCCAGAATGATCCAAATTGAGTTGGGTTTTCCACTACAAATCAATCAACAAGTCTAGATTAAAGAAATACCTTCGAAACAAGACCAGAAGTGCATCAATTACTTCAACTAAGCTTCCCTTCTTCTAAGTGCAGTTTCACTGAACACTGACAATGTATCCAAGTAAGGGGCATCACTGTCAATGTCCATGGGCTTAGAATCTAGCACCAAATCTTCAACTGAGACAGCCCACAAGTCTCTACTTCTTCTACTTCGGGTCTTCGGACCTACAAACATCAAAGGTTCCGGGTTAGGGTCAGGGTTAGGATAGGGCTGGATTTCACAGCTGGCCATGGACATAATTGTCTTTTTTGGGAAGAATTAGGTTTTCAGAGCCTTATATGTTCAGAGTTCAATCTAATTCGTACCACTTCACCTCTTAGCCTCAGGAGAATGTGAGAAGAACCTTAGAGCTCTCTCTTCAAAGACAAGGAAGATCCCCAAGCAATTGTAGGAGTTTATCCGCCAAATCCTCTTCTACAAGGTTAGTAATCGCTTCTATTCTCTCTTGATCTACTCCCTCTATTGTTTCAACCCTTTGTTGTGATTGTGATTGTTATATTTAAAGATTATCTCTTTGATTAGTTTCTTAATAAATTTAAACATTGATTTTCTTTGCTCGTGATTGTGTTATTGTGTAATGTGGGTACATGATCGCCTTAAACTTGACCATGGGACTTGTGGATCACAACTCCGGGTATCGCGGTTAGGGTACTAGATGGGGGGATGTGATAGATGAAGGTCTTGTTTATAGGCATGGTAAAGGTACCATTAGAAATAAAAGCATTTACCATTTGGATGACATTCTACTTAACCTGATGCCATGAATGTTGCATGATAGAATAGTCCTAGAAAACCATCAGGTCCTGGCGCCTTTAAACCATTAGAAGAAAAAACTACCAATTGAATTTCTTGCTTTATTGAAGGTTGTTTGAGAATGTCCTTCAAAATTGAAGTAAGGCGACCTAGTATTACAGAGTGTTGGGATTTTATAATTATTAATTTAATTATATGCCCAAGGGCAATATTGGAAAATCACTATTAGGGCGGTTACAAAATATAGGATATATATTTGTAACCACCGCATCACTTGAGAGTACAAGATAGTAAATGGTTGCATTACGTAAGTTTTCCTTAAAAGAGGCGGCTCTCATCGCTCTCTCCCTCTCTTCTAGAAACGCAGGAAAGGAGTTCCCTGCTTTAGATCACTCTTCCATCCTTTCCACACGGCATTTGGGTTGTGGAACTTGTTCCCTTTCCTAGTGATTGTGGAATCACCCCGGTGGAGCTTTGGTGGAGGAACGAGGACGTGGATCCAATTTACTTCTACTGCAAATACTCCATAATTTAGGAAAGCGAATCCAGGTAAGGATCCTTCCCATCAATTAATCGAATTGAGATATATGGAGTTATTACCTACATTGGCATCAGAGCCGTGGTTCCCACGATTCTCGGTTCCTCCCCATTGTTTATTTTATTTTCTTTATATGGATCCAATGGGAGGATCAAGGGTTTATGGAAACCCATGGAGAATCCGAGTTTTAATAGGAAACCCATGGGAAATTGATAGGGTTTTTAGAAACCCTTATGTTCTGGTTCAGATCCGAGTGGGAGGATCCTTGTGATTTTTTCCTTATGAATTTTTGCATGAATTGATAATCCATGAGAATTATTTTTGTTTAATATTTATTGCTAGATTTTATCATGTGTTTTTGGATGATTTTATGGGAGAAAAAAATGTGATCTTCCGTTTTTTGGAAAAAAAATTGTTCAAGAAAAAATTGAAAAAGACGCCGTTTTTGGTCACTGTGGACCATACGGACGTCCGTCTAACGGTCTGCCTGATCACAATGACGAATTTCCATCTGGGAGACGGTCATCGGTCTGGGCTAGATGGTCGACCGTCTGGTCATAGAAAGCCAGACAGAGAGCCGTCTCAGAATCCATCTTAGAAGGATTGTCAGACGGCGATTCGTCTTAGAATCCATCTGAGAGTTTGTCCAGTTTCGAATGTGTTTCTATTTACTGGACACCAATGGCTCAACAATCTATGTGATGTTTGGGCATTGAGGGCCAAATGGGGCTAGTATATAAGTCTATGTGGGTTTGCATGAGAATTTGATTGAATGGTTTTTAGCATCTCTTTTGGTTTAAATGCTTATCCCATAGGTTGACTATGCTAGTTTGATTTGTTGTTGCTTGTGTAGTGTTTTATGCTAGAATAGTTGAACTCATCCTTGCATATAATGTCTCTAGAATAAATGGCTACTACAAAGAGCATAGTTGCTGACCTCACTAAAGGAGATAAGCTGAATGAGAGGAACTATGACCTCTAGCACCGAAAGGTGCAATATCTCCTGGAAGAGCAGGATATGCTGGAAACCATAAACCAGACCATGTCCCCACCTGAGGAAGGTACCACTACAAAGCATCGCAGGGACCTTGAGTTATATAATGCTTGGAAGAGGAAAGACCGGGTAGTCAGGATTACAATCCTGAGCTCCATGAAGGATGACCTGATGAGTCAGTTTGAGAAGCATAGGACTGCAAACTTTGTGGGAGGCTATGAAGTTCCATTACAGAGGGACTTCCACCACAAGAGGCCGCCAGCTCGGACTCATCTTTGACGGTTATAAAATGCGCCAGGGTCACACCATGAGGCAGCATATAACCATCATGTCTAACATGATTAGTGAGTTGAGCGCATGTGGGCGCCAAAAGAGTGATGAGGAGCAAGTCTCTATAGTCATCAGTCACCTGCCATAGACTTGGGAGCATATGAAGATCTTCTTGACTCATGCTAATGATGTCAAGACTTTTGATCAAGCTGCCAAGCACCTTGAGCTAGAGGAGGATCGGATGTTGGCCGATGCCCCTCACACTAAAGTACTTGTTGCTGAAGCTAGCACTAGTAAGGGTGCAGGCTCTAAGCGCAAGAGGGAGAAAGCTCAACCTCAGCGGTCCAAGCAAAGTAATCAAGGTAGGAACAGAAACAAGAGTGGTATATGAGACATGGTTTTTAGAGTTGTATTTGAAAACAATTCTTTGGTTTTGTATCTAGGTGATACAGTTTATGGTTATGGTTTTCTTCATAATGGTTTTATTGTATTGGATACAATTGAAAATTTATCTAATCCTAGTAATGCTTTTGTTTGCCAAAATACTATGTATTGATTCTAATTTGTGACATGCTAGACTAGGACATATTGGCTTAGATAGGATAAACAGGTTGGCAAGAAAAGGTCTCTTAGGCCAAGGTTCACTATCTGATTTGCTAACCTGTGAGTCATGTCTAGCAGGAAAAGCAACTAGAAAACCATTTAAAAAGGCTTTGGGAGCCTCTCTTCCTTTAGAACTTATCCATTAAAATGTGTGTGGACCCATGAATGTGCATACTAGAAAAGGACAGGCTTATTTCATCACATTCATAGATGACTATACATGGTATGGTCACATTTATCTAATTTCTCATAAGTCAGAAGCTATAGAATGTTTTAAGAAATTCATGAGCTTAGTTGAGAATCAGTTAGATAAAAAGATTAAAACTCTTAGAACGGATAGAGGTAGAGAGTATATCTCCAATATGTTCAAAGGGTTGTGTGATGAAAAAGGGATATCTAGACAACTTACTATTCCAGGGATTCCACAGCAAAATGGGGTTGCTGAGAGGAGGAATAGAACCTTGCTAGACATGGTGAGATCCATGATGGCGCAGGAAAATCTACCCATCTCTTATTGGGGAGATGCTTTGCTGACTGTGGCCTTTATCCTCAACAGAGTTCCAACCAAATCGGTTTCTTCCACACCATATGAGCTGTGGACCGGAAGGAAGCCAGATTTGAGTTTCTTGCGTGCATGGGGATGTGCAGTATATGTTCACTCTTCTTCTCACCAATATGGAAAGCTTGGACCCAGAGAAAGAAAGTGTATCTTTGTGAGATATTCTGAACCCTCAAAGGGCCATGTCTTCATTGGACTAGATGAGGGTGAGAGGAGAACAGAACTTGAGTCTAGGGATGCAACATTCTTGGAGAATGATTTTCCATCTCTTTCAGGAGTTAACAAAGAATCATCAGAATTCTTTGAAATACAAGATAGTGGTCTTTTCACTCCAGGATTCGAATTCTGGATAATGAGCCTGAGGTTCATCTAGAAGATCCTAGTGGGAGTGGGAGTGCAGATGTGATAGCTACTTTAGAGGGTGAGCAATCAGACATGCACTTGCGCCGTAGTGGGCGCGGGCTAGTTCCTCATCGATGTTTCGACATAGAGGATGAAGCCTACATGGTAACTCTTGAAGAGATCGACTGTGAGATGACTTTAGTCAATGAGCATGAACCGAAGAGCGTGCAGGAAGCTCTTACGGGGTCAAGCCCAAAGGAATTGTAACAACCCCCGTATTTCTAACCCAGAATCCGTATTGCAGGTTTGAGAACCCGAAGGTCTAGTTGGATTATTTTGTGGAGTGTCTAGATAGAAGTCCATGATCCATATCCAGAACCCATGGATCTGGATTCTCTTGTTGAAGAATCTTCCTTACTAGGAAGTTGGATCTCTGGTAGAAGGCAAGTGGTGTTTGGAGATGTTCGGAATGAAGGTAAGACCTCTCCCATGTGTTGTTTAGGGCTAGGTTGTGGTTTGGTTTCAACCCCCTAAGCAAAGCACCCTTGTATAGCAATATACTTGGGGGCAGTTGCTAGTGGCGGTTGATTAAACCAAGTGACCGCCTTAAGCGACCGCCCGGTTTTGCTTGCGGGAAAATGCCCTATTTTGCCCCCTGTTCGTTATAAATAGCATCCCTCACCCTATTAACGCATTATTATGTTCAGGATTGCTATTTTGGGTGATTAGGCGGCAGTGGAAATGTGCTAGAAGGTGGGCGAAGTGTTGTTAATGATATGGAACCTTTTCTCTTCTATTCCTGGTGATTCTAGTTAAGGTAATGAATCTCCATCTGCGATTCTCTTCTTTTTAACCTATAATTGATATGAACCCATCCCCATTTTGTTAGTGGTTACCCAATTGATTAGTTGTATCTCCCTTTTCAATGTTCTTGATGAGATCCTGTCCAGAAAGGAATCCCTGCATTTGTTAATGGATGGATCTAATCAAGGGAAATGATTTGGGTATTAAATCTTAGTTAATTTTAGGGTTTCTTGTTACCCCTTTGTTCTAGAGCTTTTAAGATTGAAATTCGAACTAAGATCATCCCAAAACGGATTGAAATCGGATGATAAAAAGTCTGATTTTCGGAGCTGGAAACTGCCTGAAACAGGGGTGGTCGCTTGTGGAGGTCGCTTAACCTAAGCAACTGCCACTAGTGACCGGTTGGTTTCCAGTAACTGTGTAGGTTTGATTTTGGATTTGTTTTGACTCTTGACTCGTATACATTCTTGTAACCCGGTATATAGGTGTCCTTTGTTTCTACTTAAAGTTTTATAATTGTGTTTGGATTGCAATTTAAAGGACTTCTACTAAATTACAGGTAAGGACATGCATTCTTATTTATATGCAATTACATATACATGATGATTCAGCTGTTCTATTTACTATTCTTTGATCATGTAACTTGCTGTAATTGTATAAAGCATGTGAATCTTATTGTATACTTTCTGTTTGTGGTGTTCCTTGATGTACTTCATCTTTTATGATATTGCACAATTGTTCATGGTATGATAAAGAGTGATGTAGTGTAGTTGTGATGGAAGGGGTATTCCATTGGGATATCTTGGATGAGATATCAAAGGGCTGTGGTCTGGGACACATGCTCACTAATGCCTCTAGCACTATCATGATTACTGGATGACATACCTAGGAGAGTCTAGAATTGCATGGCTAGGTACCCCACATGCTATTATGCTTTCAGTAGGGGAATTGAAGACGGGTGACCCGTGACAATGGTGACGTGACTCTGTTTCATCCTACAGCGGTAACCAGTCTCGTACGAAGACTCAGTGGTCCACTATTGGTCATGCAATGGTAGGGTTGCATATGTTAGGGTTGGGCTCACGGACGTCCAAGGAGCGGACCGGGTGTCGTGAGGAGTCATGAAAGCATTCGCCCCAATAATATGTGGATGACCATAGGGTTAAGGAGTGGAGTCCAACAGCGGTAGGCAGTCCATGAGGGTTCTCACTCCTAGGTTGCGAAGGATACTGAACCGAGTTGGTTGGTTCCATAGGGGAAGTATCTGGACTTCATATAGTATGTTACCATTATGACTTGCATTGGATTAGAAACCCCGACATGCGCCAGTACTCAT
This sequence comes from Hakea prostrata, assembly GCF_041222555.1. Classification (NCBI taxonomy): domain Eukaryota; kingdom Viridiplantae; phylum Streptophyta; class Magnoliopsida; order Proteales; family Proteaceae; genus Hakea; species Hakea prostrata. Next base: position 42,207,310 of record NC_142606.1, on the reverse strand, counting down.
TGCCAATGGTCGTGGTGAGAGAGTGTTGACTTATCCCCAGCCATGGTTTGAGAGCCAGGTGTGGACTTACCCCTTTGCCCAAAATCCCTACAGAGGTAACCAGTCCTTGCTGGATCAGAGTGACTAGACCTACCCAGAGGAGGGCTGGTGTATATCTTAAAGCATGTCAGCTGTTAGAGACTTGCATAGTAAGATCTTAGTAGCATTCATATTTCTGCATACCATCCATATCATTTCATATGTGCATTCGTGGATTGTATTGACATATATATGAGAATCTCTTGTTCCTTACTGCGTTCGTCAGAACTCATTCCTTTCATTGTATATATTATATGAGTGTACAGATGGCGGCACAACATCAGAAGTTGGAGATGATTCGTACGAAAGAGCCTTCTCCTATGATGCTGATGTGGCACAAACAGTGGTACATGAACTTGTAGAGCATGAAACCTCCTGAAGATGCTTGGTGTGCGCTTATAGCATCCATTGATGGCTGACGGAGGCAAATTGCTAGGATTTTGATGATCGTATGGAGAAAGATTGGAGGACCCCCTTTACTTGCTAATTTAGAAAACTAGTTTTTAGATTAGAAAAGAAAATCGGAAAGAAGATTATTTGTTTTATTTATTTTGCTTCCGTTGAACTCGATATTACATTTGATTCTTGATTCTTTCCTTTGATTCTTTCTTGGATATTTATTGGAGTATTTGGACTCCTGTAACTTTTTTATTAATTATTGCACTTATTCTTGCTCTTGATTGTCTATAATTGTGTTTATTATTATTGATGGGTAAGACCATGGATCCTGTGACAGTTCACTCCCACGGGTTGTCAGGTGGATAACCGAGACCAGCGGGTGGGGTGTGACAAGAATGGTTGAAAGCAATAGAGGAAGAGTTGGAGTCGAGGAAAGTTAATCATGTCTGGGACTTGGTTGACTTGCCACTGGGCCGAAAGGCAATTGGGAACAAGTGGGTTCTCAAGATCAAGAGAAAGGCGGATGGATCTATTGAGAGATTCAAGGCTCGTTTAGTGGCTAAGGGCTACACCCAACGAGAGGGCGTTGATTATGATGAAACTTTTTCCCTGGTGGTTAGGTTTGCCTCAATCTGCCTCATACTAGCCATTGTTGCTCAGTTGGACTTGGAGCTTTATCAGATGGATGTAAAAACTGCTTTTCTCAATGGAGAACTTGAGGAAGAGATCTATATGGATCAACCTCAAGGCTTTGAAGCTAATGGACTTGAGCGCAAAGTGTGCAAGCTTAAGAAGTCCATATATGGCTTAAAGCAAGCATCTAGACAGTGGAATGTGTGCTTCCACCAAGCTGTGATCGAAAATGGTTTTTCCATGCTTGAGGAAGACCACTGTGTTTACACCAAGAGATCTGATGGTAGTTATGTCATTTTGACACTGTATGTAGATGACATACTTATGGCTAGCAATAGCAAGGATCTATTGGAAATCATTAAGAAATGGTTGTCCTCCATATTTGATATGAAGGACATGGGCGCTATGTGCTTGGTGTCAAGATTGTCAGAAATAGGCAAAAGAGATTACTGGGTTTATCTCAGGAGACCTATATTGACAATGTCTTTACGAGATAAAAGATGCACAACTGCAAACCAATAGATACTCCAGTGGATAAGGGTTTGTATTTGAGCCTTGATATGGGTCCTAAGACTCTAGAGGAGAAAACCAAGATGGAAAGAGTTCCATATTCCAGTGAGTGGGTAGCCTTATGTACGCTATGATGTGTATTTGGCCGGATATTTGTTATGCAGTGGGTTTGGATAGTCGGTACCAATCAAACCCAGGCATAGAGCATTGGAAAGTAGTCAAAAAGATATTGAGATATCTCAGAGGAACGAGTAACTACATGTTATGTTACCAAGGATCGGATTTGCGGTTAGTTGGCTATAGAAATGCCGACTGGGCTAGAGACATTGATGAGCGCAAATCATCCTCTGGATATGCTTTTTTGCTGAATGGCGAGGCCATTTCGTGGTGTAGCGAGAAGCAAACTTGTATATCCCTCTCGACCATGGAAGTAGAGTATGTGGCATGCTCAGTTGCGGTTCAATAGGCTGTTTGGTTGAGGAGGTTCCTTCGACATACTGGAATTGTAATGACATCCAAAGAGGCTGCCCTTGTCTACTGTGATAGTACGGTAACTCTTAGCTATGTTAAGGACCCCAAGTATCATGGGAAGACCAAACATATACAGTTGAGATATCACTTTGTTAGAGACGTTATATCAAGGAAGAAAGTTGTACTTATGCACATATCTACTAGTCAGATGGCAGCTGACCCTCTTGCCAAACCTATAGCCAAGGATGTTTTTATTTCTCATGTAAAATCCTTGGGCTTGCATAGATTGTGACTTACTTTTGTACTGAAACTTTCTTATTATTAAGTAATATGAGTTCATTCCAGCATTTATTTTATTCACTTTCTGTGTGATTGTGTTCTTCTAGCATAAAACAGATATGTCAATAGGCAAGAGAATGGCTCACTCACACGAGCATTCGCCTCTAGCGCCCTGGAGGCGAGCAGAGTTGAGACGGATTGTGAATGACTTTGTGTAGGTCAGTTCATAATCATGATGTAGAAGTGTTGACAAGATGAGTTTCTCTATTGTGAAGAGAATCGACATGAATGTTCCCACTATTCATGTTGCCTATAGGAGCTAGATGCGAGTACTTTATGTGGCGCTAGGGGTGGCGACAATAAAGAAACTCGGGTTAGGCGCAAGAGATTGCGACTAGACTAAGACCTGTATGGTGTTGAGATGGACATACGTTCTATTGTATATAGAATGCTCCACCATAGTACGTATATCATACTATGTGTGCTTAGCGATCATTGGAAATGAGAGGATGGATCCCTGCTCCTCTCATTGTGTGAGTCCTGGACCTTATGGTCCGTTAGTGTTCTTTGTGACTTTCGACGACATCATGAAACGAAGGGTTGATGTGGCTACTTTGGGGTGTTACCTATGGTCATGATAGATTCGACCTAAAGGGGCATTACCTGGAAAGGAGTCAATCTTAAGTATAGTGATGGTCTGGGGCGAAAGGAAGGTTTGATTCAACTGCACCCTAAAAGTGTTTACAGGAGCCAACTGTATGTGTTACAGTACTGAACATTTTAAGGACAAGAAGGTGATCTCTTAGAGGGATCGAGATACCTTTAGTCTGGTGAGTTTGAATAAACCTAGGACACTATGTTATACTATTACTTATTTGATTTGTTTCTTTGAGTGATGTGCCATTCTGGCCTTCTGAGAAGGTTTCTAGTTTGGGGCTCACGCGTGCAGGTATATCACCGGTTGCACAACCCATTTTGTCAGTATGACCTGTGGATGTTTGTCTCTAGGACACAAGTGGTCTGTGTATCTGGGATACATAGCAGAGAGATTGAATGTGTATATCTGGGATATACATGTGTGTCTGGGACAAACTATGAAAGAGAGATTAACACTTGCCCTTGTGCAAGTGGGAGATGTTGGGATTTTATAATTATTAATTTAATCATATGCCCAAGGGCAATATTGGAAACTCATTATTAGGGCGGTTACAAAGTATAGGTTTTATATTTGTAACCACCGCATCACTTGAGAGTACGAGATAGTAAGTGATTGCATTACATAAGTTTTCCAGAAAAGAGGCGGCTCTCATCTCTCTCTCCCTTTCTCCTAGAAATGCAGGAAAGGAGTTCCCTGCTTTAGATCACTCTTCCATCATTTCCACATGGCATTTGGGTTGTGGAACTTGTTCCCTTTCCTAGTGATTGTGGAATCACCCTAGTGGAGCTTTGGTGGAGGAACGAGGATGTGGATCCAGTTTACTTCCACTGCAGATACTCCATAATTTAGGAAAACGAATCCAGGTAAGGATCTTACCCATCAATTAATCGAATTGAGATATATGGAGTTATTATCTACACAGAGAAATAAGAATCTTGTTGGTGTGGGTTTATGGTGGAGTAGATAAACTGAAAATGTGTTTGGAGAGCTGAGGCTATCCCATCATGATCTGTTTGTAGTTGGCCTTCTGAATGAAGTGATCAAATAGTATTACGAACCCTTCGTCTCAGAGTAGAGAGATGAAAAAACTTCATAGTTTTATTTGCATGATCCATCCAGAGCAACCTAGATTTCTTATAATGAATTGTCATTTCACAAAACCACAACAATTGAACTTGATCAGGTCACCAAACAACATTGTTCAAAGGTTTGTGGCGGTCATTGCAAAATCTCCCTATGAGCAAATTTTAGTCTAATTGACATTAACAATCAGTGCTAAGTGAGCCGAAAGTAACCGACGATCATCTAGTTTATTGATACAGTCACAAGTCTATGTGACCAAATTACTAATGAACGGTGTTGTATTATGGTGGTTGATCTGAAGTTCAAATTTGATTTTAAAACTGAAATCTAAGTTGCAAAAAAATGTCAAGAGAATGCCACATCCATATGTCATTCAGTTTTTTCTTCTTCTTGTCATTCCTAGCAGGTCAAGATGTATTTTTTTTCTTCTTCAATTTGTGTTTTCTTTTTTTCAGATTAATGAAAAACCCATGACTTTGATGCTCTTGAAAGTTCAAGATTTTTGTTTTGTTTTGTTTTTGTTTTTGTTTTTGTTTTTGTTTTTTTTTTTTTTTTTTTTTTTCTTTCAAATGAGTGAAAATTTTCACTAAATATGATAAAGGTTCCAAAGCTATATATATACTTCTAAACTATAGGAGAAGCTCCACACATCAATTGGAGAGCCAAATTAGTGGACCATGTGATGCGTCCAAAATCTGCTCAGCCCTTAGATCTCCTCGTGATGTCCTGCAAAACGAAAGCGTCAGGCCCGACTGCTGGGGTCAGGAGTCCACCTCCGAAGGCTAAGTCAGTTGATGAACTTAATCACAAACAGCTCTACTAGAAGCGCAGAGCTTAAGGAATGAAGAACTGGGAAAGGTGATTTAGATAGCAGATCGCTGATAGTTTAGGTCTATCAGTATGTATCTGAACCTGAGTCTCAGATAGTATTCTTTTCGATCCCCTCACCTTGTATGGTAGTGAGGTTTATATAGAGTGTACCTTCGAATCTCCTTCGTTGGATGCACTTGAGCCTTCTTCGGGTAGTCGCTGGATCTTAACAGTTAGATCCATTGAGTAATGGACTTCTACTAGTTTGGACTAGTAGAGGACTCCTAAGATAACCTTTAGGTTATGTGATGATTATCCCTTCGATAATGATTATCCGCAGCCGTCAATTCGAGTCTGCCATTATTAGGGTGATTACCCTAATCCATAAGTAGGATTAGGGCGCGCTTGCAGCCGAATAAGCTTTCTTCTCCAGCAAGCCATCTTCCGGATCTGGTTCTCTCGGGAGCGAGTCGGATCTCTCCGTCTCGACCGGGGTCGAGGGTCAGACTAGGTATGAACCCGGTCTGATCATAATCTCTCCATATCACGAGCCCCCTAGACCAAGCATTCGGTCGATCCCGAGGGCTTGGTTTTTAACTGGGTTCGTCGTCAGGTGATAATCTCTGCGTGCTTCATTAAATGTCATATCACATTTAATGCGGTGGTCACTTTTCCTCGAGCGTTGTGAGTTTAAGGCCACATATCTCCTTGCAGTTGATCTGTCGTGGCTCACGTCATCCAAGCGACGGTTTCCGAACGCCTATTTCGGATTCCTGAGTTCAAACTTTCAAAACGTCTTTCAATCTTGATCGCTGATTTTGAATCAATCTCGATCGTTCAGATTCCCGAACACTCGTGCGGGAGTTTTAAAAGCGGTTCGTTGACTTCATAGGTTTCATTCTTCCTGTCTGGAATTTGAACCTTTGTTGTTGTCGCTTCGCGCCTTCCTGCCTTCAAGCTTCCGTCTCACTGAATCAGTAAGTTTACTGGTCTTTTTCTTTTTTTGGTTTACTGAAACAAGTAATGGCGGACGATAGGGCTTCTCTGGTACCCAGTGTTGGTAATAGCGGTGAGGCTTTTGCTTCTCCTGCTCCCGAACGATCGGATAGTGATAACAAAACCCTAATCGTCCTCTCGGCGCGAGTTCGCTGAAGTTTCTCAAAAGGTTTTGAAAGAAAAACCGAAACTTCTCCTGTCCTTCTCGAGTCTGGATCTTCCAAGATTGTCGAGTCTTCTAGGCAGCCTCAAACTTCTGGGTCCAATGGTGGACCTGGCTCTGTTCCCTCCATTTATGATGAGGAAACCCTTCTTTCAAATTGTCCAAGATTTTGATTTTCCTTCCTCATATCAGGTTAGGGCTCCCCACCCCGATGAGAGGGTTGATTCATCCCTTTCGGGTGAATTTTCTCTGTATATAGATGCACTGGAAAGCGGGGTTCGCTTTCCCTTTTTTAATCCTTTGTTCTCCGCAGTTCTGAATCATTGGAACATTTGTCCCGGAATGCTCCTCCCCAATAGCTGGCGTCTTATCGTCTGCTTCTTGGGTTTGTGTTTTGAACTTGGCATTACGCCATCTCTTTCTCTCTTTGTACATTTTCATGTTCTTTCTATCTCCCACCCTCCCGGATGGGTTTTTCTGTCCAAACGCAATAAGGCTGAACTTGATTGGAGGGGCAGCATCCTTGTCAAAGGAACTTGCCCTTCTAACCACAAAAGATGGCGCGAATGATACTTTTTCTGTCGAGCGCCTCCATCAGATCTTAACTTCCCAACCACCTGGAGGAGGTGTACTTCTTCTTCCGAGAATAACCGAGGCCTTCCCTTATCCAGAGAAGACAAGGCGGCCACCAGGAAGATCAAATTCATTCCGTGGTATCAAGAGATACATGGACTTGAAGTGGTGTCACATCCTCCCAGCCGGTACCCTATCTGGCATACCCGAGAGTGTGATCCACAGCCCGAAGATCAGGTATCGAGTAATCAACCTCCCACATAAACAATAACATAATCATGAACAATAATAATAATAGTGCGGAAGATAAACCATAGATCCAAATAAGGAAAGAATGAATCATATATAAATCAGAGTACTAGATAAAATCAGTGTCTAAGACAGATAAGTAAAGTGAGGCAAAATCCCACTCTACAACCAGCGGAAAAGTAGTTCTAAAAGAGAATAAGCAAGACAGAATCTAATCCCAGTAGCAGGTACAATGGGTAACTAAATTGTTCTCAACTTTATAGACAATATCCCTATAAGTATAAATCTCATAAACAACACAAGGGCGCTTCCACTCTATGGTCGGACTAAGCATCGTACGGAGCATAACCACTCGCGGGATCTTCAGTGTAATTGTTGTAACCGCAATCACCTTCCTGGAGATATGCCTATTCTCCTTGTGCTTCTTCATAGGGGCCGTCATAATATTCAGGAACTGTAGAATAGTCTAACAAACATTGTACAATAAAGAAATGAGTTTCAAAGAAACTCAGTAAGGCAGTTAAATCCATAATAACATAAATGGCAAGATTTCAGAACAAACATAAATGCAATATGGTATGAGACAAACAATGGATGAATGAATCTAACTCTACATATGCTGGTCTCTATTGGCAGACATGCTTTAAGTCATAGCACCGTACTTCTTTAGGAAGGTCTCAATCACTCATCATCAGTTGGTAATGGGTCCGGCATCCCTCGGGACATTCCATGGCTGGGGGTATAGGTCACCACTCTCTCACATCACCATTGGTCTAAGTACCGGCGCATGTCAGGGTAAAGCCTAGCCAAATGCAAGTCTTCTACTTAGTTACATCAAGTCAGATCCAGATACGTCCATTCCTCGTCCCTGACGATCCTTTCCGGTATCCTTCACACTAGAGTCCTCATAGTCCCTTACTACGGACTCATCAACCCTACTGGTCATCCACATATGGTAAACGGGAAGCTCTCACGTCCTCTCACGGGTTGGTTACCGGTCTTAAGCGCCCGTGAGCCCAAGTCTATCCATATGCAACCCTCCAATAAATGGCCCCCACAATGTGATTCCTGTCCTCTCACGGGTTGGTTACCAGTCTTGAGCGCCCATGAATCCCCATTGCTACCACGGGTCGTTCGGTCTCAATACCCCTCCGATTAGGGTCTGACATAACGGGACATCCTAGCCCAACACTACTAGACAGTCCTAGATATGTCATCCAACAGTTTAGGAAGGTGTCCAGAGGGCATCTCCAGAAACATCCCATAATATTCCCGTAGTAGTCCAAGGACAGAAGTGTCAAAAGGACACCTCTCCTTTCCAAACCATACTTAAGCATACACATGCATCAATTCATATCATCACATACATGGTAACTTCATGTATGGAAAGAAATCAATAATTACAATCAACTTGTATACAATTGGTAAGTAAATCATACATGAATCAATTAATCATAAACAAGTAATGCTACTGTAATCAAGGTTATGCAACAGTAGTATATCATTGTAAGAATCTAATTAAGGAAACAAATCAATGATATTCAAATATAGAAACTAGATTCATGCTATCTATGTAATTAAGGAAACAACCATCCTTACCTTTTATAACTCGCAAAGGAATCCTAAGAAATCAAGTAAGATCTTGAAAAACTTGAGAAGAAGGTCCTAAACAAGTGTATACAACATATTAGGAAAGATCCCTAACAGAAAAGATACCAAAACATCCAACACAGACCAATTCTGGAGTTGCTGTACTCATTGGTCGAGTGGATTGGTCGACTGGTTTAGTCGACCAATCAGTCGACCAATGCAGACAGTAGCCTAAAAAAAAACAGAGTTTTAAGATATAAAATCCGAATTTGGTGGTTCAAAAGGGTACTAATCAAGGGGTAAACTACATTAGTAGTATCCTAACATATAGGGGGTCTCAAAACACTAATCAAATCAAGTCATCAAGATCCAAATTAGGAAACAAAAAGTTACCATAATTAGATCAATCATGGATCTTGAAGAATTCAAGATAGAAATCAAAGACAAGAACAATAGGAGAATGGATCATTGCTTCAGGTAAAGGTATCATGAAAAGCATACTTAGATCTTCAAGAAAATAGACCTAAGAGCATAAATCTAAATAAGGAAACAAAACCTACCATATATGTAACTATCATGATTCATGAAGAAAACATGGTATGGTAGAAGAGAAACAACTAGAGATTGATAGATCATGGATCATGAAAAGAAAACACAGCAATTGACTACTAACATGATCAATACAGAAGATCCAAGGAGATCAGAATTCAAATCATAAGTTAAACAAAGACTAGATCATGGCTTGATCATGATTCCTTCAAAAGCTTGCAATGATCATGGTTAAGATCATTGTTTTAGCCATTAATCCTTAGGAAGATCATGAGAGACAAGTCCAGAGATGTTTGCAACAGAGAATGCAGCATTTCCTTTACTGTCTCAACTCAAAAAGGAAAGAAAAACAGAGATGGAGGAGAAGAAGAGAGTGTAGACATACCTTTGATGCAAAAGGAAGAGTTTTGACGAAGATCCGTCAAGAAAATCACCAAGGATGCAAGGGAGATGACTTGCAGAGGTCTTTGGTTCGTTCCAAAGAGTTTGGAGGCAGCAAATACGAAGTAGACTCGAGATTGGACTTAAATAGAGCAAGCAAGACCTAATTGCCAAAGACAGCACCCATTGGTCGAGTGGATTGGTCGATTGGTCCAGATCGACCAATCACCGACCAATGCAGGCCTAAATTCCAAAACAGGGAATTGGAGACCCAGATCAAATCCAATCCTAAAGGGGTTTTGCACACATATCAAGTGACTTACCTAATAGGTAGAAAGGCCTTCAAACCATGATAGAGAGCACTCCAAGTCCATCAACTAATCCGATCTTCATCAAGATTCAGTTTCCATAAATAGAACTTCATCATCAACTCTCATGGATTCAAAGCCAGACAACAAGTCCTCCATTGGGATGGCCCAAAGCTGACTTCTTACTTTACTTCGGTCACTTGGACCTACAAATAACAAGGTTTCCGGGTCAAGATTAGGGCTGGGTTTTACAAGTGGAGTATAACTCCATCCTTCAGTACTGGGGCTTGGCTCATTGTGAGCTTCTAACCACCATCCTTTAATTTGACTGAAGTGATATGTTTTTAATTCTGACTCTTGTCCTTCTTCTTTGCAGTGCCTCCAAGAATGAACCCTGAAAGCCTGCGGGTGAAGGCCGCTAGGGCCGTTGTGATAGCCGAGCAACGATCGCCCAGAGCCTTGACCGTAGATCAAGAGGCTTCTATTCCCTCTCCCGACCCCTCTTATAGGGGTATCAGGAATATCAGGCACGTGGTTGATGCTTCGAGTAAAGGGAAGAAACCGATGGTGGAGAGGTCAAATGTCTCTTCCTCCGCCCGAACCAAGAGGAGGCATGACACAATTGATGCTCCCTCCAATAAAAAATCCAAAGCTTCAACGGATGGTGAGGAGGTCTTCACCCCCCAATGGACCATGAAGCTGACCGACAGGGTGACTCGGGATCCCGAGAAAGCTCGAATGGAGCTCCCTCAGTCTTGCTCCTTCTGATCGCCAGGAATTTGAAGCCCTGGATGACACCTCCCTTGTTAGTCAATCTACAAGGTACCGGTCTTCTTGCTTAGTTATTTTTTTATAATTCCTTATGACTTCTTCTGATATTTTCCGCCTTCCCAGGAATGCTGTGTTGAGCTTTTATCAACACATGGAAGCATTGAGCCAGGTTGGTCGCACCAGCTCCTTGCTGCAAACCTGTGAAGAGAATTTTGCGAAAGCCAATTCTGAAATAGACCAATTGACTGCAGCTGCCGTGGAGCTGCAGAAAAAGCATGAGGAAGAAGTGATCTCTCTCAAGGAGGCCCTCGAAGTGTCGAAGATTCGTGCCGTTGCTGCCGAGCGCGAGGCCAGGAAGCAAAAAGCAGCTGCCACGTTGTTTGGTGATAGGCTTGAATTCAAAAGTAGGGAGCTCGAAGAACATCTGAAGTTGGCGATCCCTAGCAAGCCCGAGCATATAAAGCCAGAGTTTCGGAAGGAGTGTGTTCGGAAATACCTGAACAGCGTACCTTTCTCCGAGCTGCTAGGTATCTACAACCTTCAAGCTTATCGCTTGGGGCAGAACGACGTTTGGGAGCGAATCCTCGGATCAATCCCTGCCTTCGACACTGCTCCTTTTCGTGAGGTGTGCCACAAAGAGGTTTTCGGGAAAGTTGGTATGGATCTCCCGGACTGGCTCAGGAAGAAGATGATCCTTTTCCAGCTGACCCTCAATATGAGGCATACCTGGCTGACGAGCCGGCACTTCCAGAGGAGAAATCACAAGCCGAGTCTCAAGTTGCTGCTATAGAGGACTCAGCCGATGCCATTCTTGAGGAAGGCTCTTCTCATGATCCTGAGAAAAGTCCTCCCGACCAAGGTCCCTCAGGCAACAATGAAGAAAAAGCTTAGGGAGTTATCTTTTTGTACAGATTTACCCTCTATTTAATGAATAGACATTTCTTTCTCATGTTGGCCTTTATATTTCCCCGTCTCCTCGCCAAAATCTTGCCTTGAATATCAAAGTATTAATGATAAAACTCATCACTTAACTTTACATTCCTCGCCGAATAATAATCTTGTAGAAATATTGTGAAGATGCGTTTCGGGAAGATGCATTAATCTTCTCCACTACTTCATTTATTGCAAAGTCCGCACGTTTCCCTTCTGCGAAGTTCAAACGTTTTCTTGCCTTTGTATACCATTCACTATTTCCAATGAATCGGAAATACATCCATTATTTTACATGGCGGTGCGACGATTGGAGGTATCTCTCGCATCGGATGCTCGCTTCCACATGTTTCCATGTGGCATCCCTCCGACCGTTGATCTTGCTTTCTGCGGATTTCGAAGCGTCATTTCAATCTAGGTCGTCGGTTGTCCTTAGCCTTCAACCGTCGTCTTAATACCTGAGCCTATTTAAAGTCTTCGTGGGTACTCTCCATCTATCCTGTCTTCTGCAAGTTAGATTTGCTAAAGTGTTAAAGCGACCTTTCGTCCTTCGGCCTGCTTCCGTATTCCTCGTACTCCAACAATAGCTCTATCAACTTCCGAACAAGTGAGTTTCTTGATTACTCATCTCTTTCCCCACTTCCCCCCCGAGTAAACCGCACAAAGTTATACTTGGGGTTTAGTTATTTGGGTTTGTTGGAAGTAATAAAAAACTAGGGTTTTCCCTCTTGTTGTTGTCGTTTATTTCTGTACTGATACGGCTTGTTTGTTTGCATAGTGGCTCCCAAGATCAACCCGAACTTTATCAGAGCAAAATCTTGCAAGAAAATCGTTCCGTCAATGGTGGTTGGGGCCAGTGCGGTGGTTTCAGCTAGTGAATCCTTCAAGCGTAAGGCGACTGCTGCCGGTGAATCTTCAAGTCAGATTCCCACAGTTTCTATTGATGTCATCCCTGCGCCTCCTTTGCCCGAAGTGATTGCTCGTCTTTCCCAGGAAGATCTTGATCACTCCGTTGTCGATGGTGCTACCAACGCCCCTGCTGGTGAGACTGTTGGTGCACCCCCGAAAGAGACTCTTCTGGCATCTGAGGCAACTATGTTGGCGTCTGATGAAGGTGTGGTCCCAGCAGGTGCTGCTCCTATTTCCAACTCCAGTGCTTGTTTGGCATCCTCCTCCTCTCCTTTCGAGTTGGAGGATTTTGCCACTAGGAAGCGCCGTCGGGTGACAAGTGATGCAGCTCATCCTTCTCTTGGTGTAGCTCATCCTTCTCATCCTTCACCTGAATTAGTGTCAAACGAGTTTGACAGAGCGTTGGAATGGTGTACTGCTGCTCGAATGACTTTTGAGAGCGCAGTTCTTTCCAAACTTCCAGATGAAGTCTTTACGAAGTCACTGGTGATGTAAGTCTTTCTTCATTATCCTCTGATTCTGAAAAATTACTTTTATGCTCCTCGTTAACTCGGAAGTTGTTTGCAGGAGTCTTGCTGGTAACTTCCACAACCAAGTGGAAGCAGCATACTAGGCTCAGAGAGATTGAGCAATGAAGTTTCTAGGCTTCGGGAAATCTCCGAAGCTAAAGATGTTGAGATTGCTCGCCTTTGGAATCTAGCTTGGGAGGTGGCAGGAGAAAAAATTCGATGATTGGTCGTCTTCGGTCGACTTGGATGATGCCGGGGAGAAGATCCGGCGATCGGAGCGAACAGCTTGGAAAGTCGGAGCCAAAGGATCCGAAACGTTACCCGAAAGGCAAGCTGTCGTTCCTTTGCCCGAATCCCTTCCAACCGATGTTCGCAGAGCCTCGTGTCTTCAAGTATTTACACAAGAAGCCTTTTGTTGATATGCTGAATGCTTATAACTTGCAGGCGTACGGGATGGTGAGAACGTATGGGAATCAATATTAAGGAAGGATCCTCATTTTGATACGACTCCCACAAAGTGTGTTTGCCATCCCGAAGTATTTACTGACCCGGGTATTCCTCCTCCCGATCGGACCAAGGATAAGATTGATCCTCCACCTTCCGATCCGATATTATGCATTATCCGGAAGATTCTCCCGTTTATTCTCCCCGGAAGAAGTCAATTATGACGAGCTTGTCCCGAATGCGAGTTTGGTTGAGGACCATACTTCTCCCGGACAAAGAGTATGAAATTGCGGAGGATTTTATGCATACCGAAATATTTTTGTAATCCTCATTTCTTCTCTTCTTTTCCTTGAATCCCCACCAATGGTTGACTCATATGTTTGTTCTAGCAAAGTCGCGTTGATCTTGTATAACTTCTCAACAGTCACCTATGATGACTTTCTTTTTTGACCGAAGATTGTATCCAGCTATTGTAATTGTTTTGATACTGGCCTCTTTGGATCTTTTGAAGAAATAAGAAATTAACTTTATCTTGAACTTTGCTAGCCACTTGAATCGCTGTTGCATTAGGTCTTAGTTGTTTGAAACAATGCCATTACTTAAGGATTTCCGGAGAATTACAATAAGTCTAAGAAGGAACTCACTCGGGTTTTAAACCGATGCCTTTACTTAAGGATTTCCGGAGAAATACAATAAGTCTGAGAAGGAACTCACTCGGGTTTTAAACCGATGCCTTTACTTAAGGATAATTCAAAAATTCAATAAGTCTTGAAGGAACTTACTCGGGTTTTAAACCGACGCCTTGCAAAAGGAACTCACTCGGATTTTCATCCGATGCCTCGACTTAAGAAAGTCCAAAAATTTCCATAAGTGTTGAAGGACCCACACGAATTTTCATCCGATGCCTTATAGTTGGATCTTGTTCTTGAATGTGGTGTATGATGCCCCCCAATCAATTGATAGTTTGTTGAAAGCCAAAAATTGCATTGATTGAGTTGAAAATGATTACATCGCAAACAAAATTGAAATCATCCTCAAAGATAAAACTTTTTGAGATGCCTAGCATTCCACGAATGATCCAACTCTTTCTAGGTGTTGATGTTCTTTAGCCTGTAAGCTCCTGAACTGACCGGTTTCACAACCATATAAGGTCCTTCCCATGAAGGGTCTAATTTTCTTTGGTGACGCGGGTCGGAAGCTAGGGTGTTTCTCAACACCAAATCTCCGGCTAAGTACCGACGATTCTTCACTCGAGTATTATAATGAGACGCTATCCTTCTTTGATAATGTTGAGTTCGTGCTATTGCCTTTGCCCGAACTTCGTCCAACAAATCAAGACTATCAAGCAGCCCTTGTTCATTTTCTTTTTCCTCGAACTCACGATCCCGTAATGTCCCCGCCATTATCTCCACTGGTGCCAATGCTTTGGATCCATATGCCAACCTGAATGGAGTTTCTCCTGTGGGTGTTTGAACCGTAGTTCTATAAGCCCACAGTACATTATGAAGTTCTTCGACCCAAGAAGCTTTGTTAGCTTCGAGTCTTCTCTTTATTCCTTCCAGTAGCATTCGGTTAGTAACCTCTACCTGCCCATTGCTTTGGGGGTATGCAACTGAGGACATATGATGCTCGATCATATATGTTCCACAGAATTGCTCAAATTGTGGACAATTAACCGAGTACCATGGTCAAGTGACAATAATCTTTGGAATCCCAAAGCGATATATGATTGATTCAAGCACAAATTTCTCCACTTTTTTCTCGCAATTGCCTCCAGTGCATTGGCTTCTACCCATTTTGTGAAGTAATCAATTGCTACTATCAGATATTCCCATCCGCCTGATGCCTTGGTGAATTTGCCCATGATATCAATTCCCCACATTGCAAAGGGAATGCGATTTAGAATTGAAGTCATAGTTTCCGCCGGACGCTTCGATATTGTAGCATGAATTTGACAGTTACCACATCGACGAACGTATTCCATAGCAGCCTCTTGGACCTTAGGCCAATATAACCCAAGTCTCAGAATTTTGTGAGCCAGGGCTCGTCCACCCATGTGAGCTCCACAAATTCCTTCATGAACCTCAGCCAAAGCTGATTTTGCTCCTTCGGGGCCTATACATCTCATAAGGGGTCCAAAGATAAGATCTTTTGTATAGTCTCCCATTCTGAATGACAAATCTAGCTAATCGAATCTTGATCAACCTTGCCTCTACCGGATCCTCGTGTAATTTGTCATCCCTTAGATACTCGATTATTGGATCCATCCAAAGAACGTTCGCTTCGATATAAGAAATTTCTTTCTCATGATAACTTGGAAAAGTTATCTCTTCAATGTAGACCGAAGGGTCTAGATTCTTTTCCTTGGCATTGGCTAGTCGGGATAGCTCATCTCGCCACCGAATTTTCATTCCTCGAAATCCGAGATATCTTCAAATTCCGAAATTGGTTTTGAAATGCCCGCACTATCTCTTGATATTTCTGCAAGCATGGTTCTTTAATACCATACTCCCCCTGGACTTGGTTGACTATAAGTTGAGAGTCACTATAAATAGTAACATCTGCAATAGATAATGCTTTTGACAACCGAAGTCCCGCTATCGTAGCCTCATATTCTCGCTTCGTTATTACTTGCATCAAATGTGAATCTCAAAGCATATCGAATAATAAATCCTGCTGGACTTTTTAATAGGATTCCAGCTCTTGTTCCATCTTTATTACTCGAACCATCCACATATACCTCCCAAGTGGTTGGTATAATGGGATCCTCAATGGTGGGTTCCACCGGTGCGAGTAGTTTCTACTACAAAGTCGGCTAATGCCCGAGCCTTGATTGCGCTTCCGGGCTTAAAGCTCACTTGGAACTCACCGAGTTCAACCGATCAGACACCATCCTTCCGCACAAATCAGGTTTGTTAAGAACTTTACTAAGAGGAAAAGTTGTAAATACCTCAATTGGATGAGCCCGAAAATATGGCCTTAGCTTCCGGCGGCATCATGAGAGCCGAGCCTCGCTTCTCAATCTGTGAATATCTTGTCTCCGCATCTAGCAACACGTGGCTTACATAGTAAATCGGCCACCGTTTTTTATCTTTTTCCCCGAACAAGTACCGCACCGACCGCCGAAAGGGACGTCGCTAGATATAGCTGTAATATTTCCCCCTTCTCTCTGTCCGGACAGATCGGTGATTGTCCAAGTGCTTCTTTTAATTCCTCGAAAGCTTTCCCGCACTCTTCAGTCCATTTCTCTTCCTTACTGCCCTTCAGGTCTTTAAGTGCCTTGAAGAAAGGCAAACATTTTTCTCCGACTTGGAGATGAATCGATTTAAAGCAAAGAACTCTCCCTATTAAACACCGTACATCCCGAACAGTTTTGGGAGCCTCCATATCAATCGAGCTTGTATTTTGGCAGGATTAGCCTCAATTCCGCCTCTCGTGATACCATGAAGTCCAAAATTTTGCCCGAGGAGACTCCAAAGGCACATTTTTCCGGGTTTAGCTTCATTTGATGTTTCCGCAGCATCGAGAATACCTCGCTCAAATCTGCAATATGATTTGCTTTTGTAAAGCTTTTCACTAGCATGTCGTCAACATAAGCTTCAACATTCTTTCCTATCAGCTCTTTGAAAATCTTGTTGACGGCCCTCTGATATGTTGCTCCTGCATTCTTCAAGCCAAAAGGCATGACCTTGTAATAATAGCTCTCACGATCAGTCATGAAAGCCGTATACTTCTCATCCTCCTTATTCATAAGGATCTGATTATACCCGAGTAGGCATCCATTAAACTTAAAGTTTCATATCCTCAGATCGCATCTATCAAGAGGTCAATCCGAGGCAACGCGTAGCAATCTTTTGGGCAAGCTTTGTTAAGATCTGTGTAGTTTGTACACATCCTCCACTTCCCATTCGCCTTTTTTACCATTACCACGTTGGCCAACCAAGTTGGGCACTCAGTTGGTTCTATGAAACCAGAATTCTTAAGTTTTTCAACTTCGCTTCGAATGGCTTCATACTTTTCAATGGAGAAATTTCTTCTTTTCTGTATCACTGGTTTCACCCTAGGGTCTATCCGAGTTTGTGCTCTGCAATGGCCCGATCGATTCCGGGCATGTCCTCAGAGACCATGCAAATACATCTTTATTTTGCTGAAGAAAAAACTTCAACTCATCTTTAAATTCTTCCAAATGCTCGGACCCGAGATAAGTAATCTTTTTCTCATCCTCGGTACACACGCCTGGATTTGTTCCAGCTTTCTCCACCGGTTCGGGTCTTTGCATCTCTCGTCTCTTCCCGATCATCTCGAACTTCTATGGGGAGGGCAGTTACCTTCCTCGGGCCCTCCTTGTCTTTTAAATAGGCAACATAACACCGCCGAGAGATCTTCTGGTCAGAGGAGACTTGACCAATTCCCATATCAGTCGGGAATTTTATCTTCAGGTGCTTTGTCGAAACAATAGCATCTATCTTGGATAAAGATGGTCGCCCGAGGATCATATTATAAGTTGGCAGTTCCCGAACCACCAAAAAATTGATTCGGACAGTTGTTTCCTTAGGAAAACTTCCAATGGATAAATCCAACTGGACCGATCCTTCCGCCACTGCAAATGACCCTGCAAAACCATATAGATGTGTGGATGAAGGTTTCATCAAGTCCTGATCCACCTTCAATTTTTGATATACTTCGTAGGAAATTAGGTCAGCTGCAAACCCTGTATCAATCAAAACTCTATGCACTTCCCGTCGTGCAATCTCTACCTTGATGACTATAGCATCATCATGAGGTAAACAAACATCTCTTTCGTCTTCCTCGCTAAAGGTGATAGAATCTTCACCATTCAGCTACTTCCGCTTCTGCGTCTCCCCAGTTCCAACAAATTTGGATTTTGTTTTCAGACTCCGGAGTGATTCGGGCTCTGGTCCCCCGAAGATGGTAAGGATTGGTGATCGAGTAGCTTCAATCACCTCCTTGCCCTTCTTAGATTTCGGGGCCTCCCTTGATCGTTCCGAACTAACCGAACAATCCCTTTTCGGAGCATCCGCACGTGGCTCACGTGGCTCCTCCCTTCTTCTGCTAACGAAACTGGATAGATGTCCCTGAGATATTAATCTCTCAATATCTGCCTTCAGATGACGACAGTCATTAGTATAATGACCATAGTCCTTGTGGAATCGGCAAAACTTTTCTCAATCCTGCTGCTCTCCGGGTTTCAAAAGAATTTTAGGCGGCCACTTTAAAATATTTTTTCTTTTGAGGATATTTAAAATATCAGCCCAAGGAGCATTCAATGGAGTGTACTCACTTTTACCGGGGGACCTTTGGCGCCAAGACTGAGATTTTCCAACCCGATCACGAACATTTTTCTTTGGCTTCCGCTTCGCTCAGAGCCTTCATTCCTTATTGGAGACTTTATTATCTCCTTGGCGCGCATCTAGAATCTCCATAACTTCAGCCGCTTTCGGCATCTCTGTACCAACTCAACATAAGTCGCAGGCATATCCTGTAGTAATAACTCCAGGAGTTTCCGATTAGTGAGTCCCGTGAATAGAGCAGTTTTGGCTACTTGTTCATCCAAATTTTCTATCTCCATCGTCACTTTGTTGAATCTTTTCAGAAACTCTCTGATTGATTCGCTCTTTCCTTGTTTGACAGTAAACAAGGTTTCTTCCGTTTTCTTGACCTGTATTCCACTCTAGAATCGCCCTATGAATTGGCGCGCCAATTCGTCAAAGTTTACGATCCTTCCAGAGGGGAGGTTCGAAAACCACTTTTGTGTTGCTCCAGTAAGTGATGAACCAAAAACCTTGCATAAAATTTCATCATAATTACCTGAAACTGCCATGGTCTGTTGGTAATAGCCGATGTGAGCTGTTGGATCTCCGGAGCCATCGAATGTTGAAAAGGTAGGCAAACGGAAGTTACGGGGAAACTGATATCCCACAATTGGCTCGACAAAGGGAGTCTTCCAAATGACTGAGTAAATATCCTCAGTTATTCTTCCCTTAGCCAACTGCCCTAATTTCTCATTGATGTTGGCCAATTCCTGACCAATCTGGGTCGGGTGATTTTCAGCAATATGATCACGACCTCGATTAACACGATCATCCCGTGCTACTCGATCATCACGAATAGCCCGTCCTTCCCGAGCATTCCTCTCGTCGCGAACTGCTCGATCATCACGAACGGTTCTTCTGACAGTGGGTGAGTGAGTTCTTACCCCTATATCCAACCTTGTGTTTGAATCAGTTGTACTCTCTTGCGGTCTGTCGAACCGATCGTCTTGCCTCGATTGATCATCGATCCTCCTAAGTCCTCGGTCTCCTTCACGGAAATTCTGATCGATATTTTGGTCTTCAGCCAATCTCTGGTCACGTGGCAATGCACGTCTCCCTGAATCGCGCTGATCAGGCTCTTGTGGTAAAACCACTCGTCTGGTGAGCATGCGGAGTGCTTGGCTCACCTCCAAGAGTTGAATCTTTACCTGATCCAATTGATCTTGGATTGTATCAAGAGGAGGATTACGTCCTCCCTGGCCACCATCTACCTCGATAGGATTTTGGCTTTCCTGGGGAATATCTGGATTATTCACTCCAGAGATCTGAACACCGGAATTGCGTTGTGCAGCGGCTGCTGATCTAGTCACCATGGCTTTTCAAGTTGTTTCCCACAGACGGCGCCAATTGATGCGTCCAAAACCTGCTCAACCCTTAGATCTCCTCGTGATGTCCTGCAAAACGAAAGCGTCAGATGTGGCCCGACCGCTGGGGTCGGGAGTCCACCTCCGAAAGCTAAGTCAGTTGATGAACTTAATCACAAACAGCTCTGCTAGAAGCGCAGAGTTGAAGGAATGAAGAACTGGGAAAGGTGATCTAGATAGCAGATCGCTGATAGGTCTATCAGTATGTATCTGAACCTGAGTCTCAGATAGTATTCTTTTCGATCCCCTCACCTTGTATGGTAGTGAGGTTTATATAGAGTGTACCTTCGAATCTCCTTCGTTGGATGCACTTGAGCCTTCTTCGGGTAGTCGCTGGATCTTAACAGTTAGATCCGTTGAGCAATGGACTTCTACTAGTTTGGACTAGTAGAGGACTCCTGAGATAACCTTTAGGTTATGTGATGATTATCCCTTCGATAATGATTATTCGCAGCCGTCAATTCGAGACTGCCATTATTAGGGTGATTACCCTAATCCATAAGTAGGATTAGGGCGCACTTGCAGCCGAATAAGCTTTCTTCTTCAGCAAGCCATCTTCCGGATCTGGTTCGCTCGGGAGCGAGTCGGATCTCTCCGTCTCGACCGGGGTCAAGGGTCGGACCAGGTATGAACCCGGTCTGATCATAATCTCTCCATATCACCATGTTAACAGAAAGTCATTTCTAAAGGGTCCTATTTCATCTGTAATTCATTGATTTAGTATGCCTGTCATAGTAGAAAGACTAGTTATAGGCCAAGCTTTAGAATATCCCATTGAGAGGATCTAGAAAGACTCATGAAGAAAAAGGCCATAAATCCACTCTAGAACATCAATCTGAGAAACGCTTCTGATTGTATTCAGAGAATAGAGAATTGTAGAGATGAAGTAGTGAATGGTATGAAAGTCCTTGATTTTCGAAGCAAGAGATGAACTCCTCAATCGCCTGGAAATTAGATTGATATTTATTTTTATACCTTTTCTTATGGGATTGTGACACCCGCTCCACCCAAAAGCTGAGGTGCACCAAATTTGGCGGAAATCAGTGTAATGAAAATATCAAAATCAATAAATGCTAAAAGATAAATAAGTGAATGGATAAATTAACTTGAAAAAAAAGAAACATGTCAAAAAGCATCTGGGAGCTACAGGGGGCCAGGGTCATTGTCTTATGACTTGTGTGTGGCAACTCTAGAGGAAGACCCTAGGAGCCGCAGAGCGAATATGCAAGAGCTAGCGATCATCTCAATGGAATTAATGTTAGACAATACAACGAAGGTTCTTTCACGGATTGATGAGCTCCAGAAGGATAACAAATACGCCAGTCGAGAATTTACAGCCTGTTTAGATTTTTGTAAGCAAATGTACTCCATTTGTTGCCTTCAAATCTAAGGATTACTTTGAAACTAATAGCCTTGTGGAAGGGGCAGGAATCGGAAGTGAAAGCTGTGAAGAAACATTCATGGAGTATAATTTAAAATCACCTTTGATCGTAGAAAATGAATTTTTCTTCCAATTATGTAACATTTCAGATTATATTGTATAAAAGTTTGGTTGAATATGGATGACTTAATTCCCATTGTCTGCCATATCTATTTAGTCCTTTTCATCTAAATAAATTTTAATAGGAAAAAATAAATAATGAAGGTTGTATTAATTCTATGGTAAGAATTTTGTCTTCAATATGCTATTTCAGTATCTCACACTTTTTTTTCAATGGAAATTTCAAGATAATGAAGTTGCTGAGGCAAATCTAGGACTTGGAAGTGCATCCGACCAGTGAAACTCAAGTCCTAGTATTCAAATGACAATGGAGGTGTGAAATCATACAAGATCATGGAAATTGTGCTCATCAACGAATATATTGGTAAACAGTACAAACTCGTAACAGTTTTGAAAGTGACCTATTACCAATCAAAAGGTCAAAACAGATTCGATTTCACTTCTTTAACTAAAGATGTGATTATAAATGTTTCCAATATTTCTTGAAGTCAAAGTTTGTGTAAAGTAGACAATTTACCCCCCCCCCCTCCCAAATAAAAATACAGTGCTAAATTGATAGACAAGATGTGCAAAACTAGGGGTGCAAGTTTGGCACTAATAGTAGCGTTTATCCACCTTGTCCCACCCTGAACCCAAATAAGGTCTGGGTTCAAGATTTTTGGCCCCAAGGGTGGGTTAGGTCTAACATTTTATGGCCTTGAATTAGGGCTAAGGGCTTGCATGGGATTCATGTTTTTCTAGTCCAACTCATCCCTAATTTTGGCCATGATCATATCCTTTATTTTGCCTTTGATTTTAGATTTATATATTATTTAATTGTTAATGAATAAGGAAACAATATGGAATTTGAGTTGTCTAATATGTTTATGCATTTTATTTTTCAGTTTGCCAAAGATGTTTTATTGATTTTTATGTCAGATATAATAGCAGTTTAGAAGTTTTATTGATTTTTTTCTTTAATATTTATATTTTAGATAATTCAAATCTAATAATAGGTCAGATTGTTACCAAAGATGGTGGGCATGGGAGCATAGTTTGGGATCCAAGCGGTGCCTCTGTGATGGCAAAATCAGCTGCTTGTTATGTTTATTCAGCTTTTGTGTTAGAATTTGAAGCTATTAGAGATTCTTTGGCAATATCTTGTACTCTTAATCTTTCTCATATTGAAATATTTTCAATTCGCAAGGTTGTCATTTTAGCTCTTCATAGATCTCACTCTCTAGATTGGGTTAGTTGAGACATTTTTAGAGATATAATAAGGGTATAGACTTTTTTTTGGGTTCTTCAATTTTGTTATGTGCAAAAGCCTAACAATAGTTTTGTTGATTTCCATGCGTAGGATTCTCGCAAGTTCTCTTTGAGTCTTGTCTAATTCTTTATTCCTTTTCCGCTACCGAATGTCATCGATCTTTTTTATATGTTGAATTTTTGTAAGCACACCCGCAATGATAGGATCCTAGTTTGGTTAGAGAAAGGTGAAGGATGTGTTATAGATGTAGGCTTTTGTGTTTCCCAATCCCTATTTTCGGGTGGAGCTTTTTACAAGAAAGGTGTCAAAGGATTGATACTTGACAAAATTAAATCGTGCCTTCAAGGATGGAAAAGGAAGTTGTTATCTTGGGAAGCCAGAGCTAAACTTATTAGGTCAGTCATATCCTCAATGCCAATTTATTCATTCTCTATTTATTGGTAGCCTTCGGGCATTGTGAAAATTGTAGAGCAATGAATATGTAATTTTCTCTGGTCAAGGAACATTGGTGAGGGAAAAACGGTCACTGTAAAGTGAGATCGTGTTTGTAGACTTAAGGAAGAAGGTGGTCATGGTATCTGTACACTGAGGGTGTCAATATGGCATGTTTGTGAAGACTGGGTTGGAAGATCCGTCATGATACTTCCATGTTGGGCTTCTTCCTTAGAGTCCGTTTTGTTTCTAAGTGATATGGAGGAAATATGATCGAACCAGGTTCATACTCGGTTTGACCCTCAACCCTGGTCGAGACGGAGGGAATCGACTCGCTTCCGAGTGAGCCGTGTCCAGGAGATAGCTTGCTGAGGAAGAAAACTAAATCAGCCACAGGCACGCCCTAATCCGACTAATGGATTAGGTTAATTACCCTAATGATGGCAGACTCAACTTGGCGGCTGTCACTTATCGCTATTGAAGGGATAATCATCGGATAACCGTGAGGTTATCTCAGGAGTCCTCTACTAGTTCAAACTAGTAGAAATCTATCGCTCAACGGATCTAACTGTTAGAATCCAACGACTATCCGAAGAAGGCTCAAATGTATCCAACGAAGAAGATTCGAAGGTACACTCTATATAAACCTTACTTACCTACGAGGTAAGGGAAGACACCAGATCCATACACACACCTGTGGACGTAAACACTCATTTGCTTACGATCTAGATCACATTCCAGGTATTCATTCCTTAGCTCTGTGTGTCTAGCAGAGCCGTTTGTGATTAAGTTCATCGACTGACTTAGCCTTCGGAGGTGGACTCCCGAACCCAGCGGTCGGGCCACATCTGACGCTTTCATTTTGCAGGTCATTCCAAGGAGATCTAAGGGCTGAGCAGATTTTGGACGCATCATTTGGCGCCGTCTGTGGGAAAGATTTAGAAAGCTATGGTGACTAGATCAGTAGCAGTAGCAGCAACAGCCGCTGCACAACGCGATACTAGTGTCCAAATTCCTAGAGAAAATAATCCAAATATTCCCCAGGGAAGTTTACCACCTCTTGAGGTAGATGGTGGTCAAAGAGGGCACGATTCTCCAGAGACATTCCAGGATCATGAATCAAGTAAAGATCCAACTTTTGGAGGTAAGTCAAGCACTCTGCGTGCTAACTAGACGAGTGGTATTACCACAAGAACCTAATCATCGCGATTCAGAGAGGCTTGTATTACCATGGGATCAAAGATTGAATGAAGATCGGAATATTGGTCAGAACTTTCGCGAAGGTGACCGAGGGCCTAGGAGAGTCGACGATCTACCTAGGCAGGATGATCGGTTTGACAGACCACAGGAAAGTACAACCGATTCGAATACGATGTTGGATACATGAGTGAAGACTCACTCACCAACTGTTAGACGAGCCATTCGTGATGATTGAGCAGTTCGCGATGAGCGGAATGTTCGTGACGAGCGGGCCGTTCGTGATGATTGAGTAGCCCGTGACGATCGTGTTGTTCGAGGTCATGATCGTGTTGCAGAAGATCATTCGACTCATATTGGTTAGGAATTGGCCAATATAAATCAGAAACTAGGACAATTGGCTAGAGGAAGGATAACTGATGATATTTATTCAATTATTCGAAAGACCCCTTTTGCTGAGCCAATTGCGGGATATCAGTTTCCTCACAATTTCCGCTTGCCAACTTTTTCTACATTCGATGGCTCCAGATATCCTACGGCCCACATCGGCTATTATCAGCAGACTATGGCAGTTACAGGTAATTCTAACGAAATTCTCTGCAGGGTTTTTGGTTCATCTTTAACCGGAGCAGTGCAAAAGTGGTTTTCGAACCTCCCATCCGGAAGGATCATAAACTTTGATGAGTTGGCGCGCAAATTCATAGGGCGATTCCAGAGTGGAATCCAAGTCAAAAAGACAGAGGAAACCTTGTTTACCATTAGACAAGGAAAGAGCGAATCGATCAAAGAATATCTGAAAAGATTCAATAGAGTTACAATGGAGATAGAGAATCTGGATGAGCAAGTAGCTAAAACTGCTCTATTCACTGGACTCACTAACCGAAGACTCCTGGAGTTATTACTACAGGATATGCCTACAACTTATGCTGAGTTGGTACAGAGATGCCAAAAGCAGGCTGAAGTCATGGAGATCTTAGATGCGCGCCAGGGAGACAATAAAGCCTCCACCAAAGAACAAAAGGCTCTTGAGAACAAGCGAAGCCAAAGCCAGAATGTTCGAGATCGAGTTGGAAAGCCTCAGACATGGCGGCAAAGATCTCCCGGTAAAAGTGAGTATACTCCATTAAATACTCCTCGGGCTGATATTTTGAATATCATTAAGAAGCGAAATATTTTGAAGTGGCCACCAAAAATTCCTTTAAAGCCTTGAGAGCAGCAGCATCGAGAAAAATATTGTCGTTTCCACAAGGATTACAGTCATTATACTAATGACTGTCGTCATTTAAAGGCAGATATTGAGAGATTGATATCTCAGGGACATTTGTCCAATTTTGTTAATAAGAGAAGAGAGGAGCCGCATGAAGCTGGCCCCAAAAGGGATCGTTCGGTTAGTTCAGAACGACCAAGGGAGGCTCCAAAGTCTAGAAAAGGTAAGGAGGTGATTGATGCTACTCGGTCACCGATCCTTACAATTTTCGAAGGCCCAGAACCAGAATCACTCCGGAGGTTGAAGGCAAAATCTAAATTTGTTTTGACCGGAGAGATGCAGAAGCGTAAGAGGCCAAATGGTGAGGATTCCATCACCTTTGGCGAAGAAGATGAGAGAGGCTTTTGTTTACCTCATGATGATGCCATAGTCATCAAGGTAGAGATCGCGCGCCAGAAAGTACATAGAGTTTTAGTTGATACAGGGTCTGCAGCTGACCTAATATCTTATGAAGTGTATCAAAAGCTTAAGGTGGATGAAGACTTCATGGAGCCATCATCCACACATTTATATGGCTTTGCAGGATCGTCTGCAATAGCAGAGGGATCTGTCCAGTTGGACTTATCTATTGGGGGTTTTCCCAAGGAGACTACCATCCGAATCAATTTTTTGGTGGTTCAGGAACTTCCAGCTTACAATGTTATCCTCAGACGGCCATCTTTGTCCAAGTTAGGTGCTATTGTTTCAACGAAGCACCTGAAGATAAAATTCCCGACTGAGATGGGAATTGGTCAAGTTTCATCTGACCAGAGGATCTCTCAGCAATGTTATGTTGCCTATTTGAAGGACAAGGAGGGCCTGAGGAAAGTGACTGCCCTACTAATAGAAGTTCGAGATGATCGGGAAGAAGCAGAATGCAAAGGCCCGAACCGGTAGAAAAGCTAGAGCAAATCCGGTTGTTCACAAATAATGCAGAAAGGATTACCTATATCGGGTCTAAGCAGCTGGAGGAGTTCAAAGAAGAGTTGAAGTTTTTTCTTCAACAAAATAGTGAAGTATTCGCATGGTATGCCGAAGACATGCCAGGAATCGATCGGACTGTTGCAGAGCATAAACTCTGGATAGATCCAAAGGTTAAACCAGTTATCCAGAAAATGAGAAATTTCTCCATTGAAAAGTACGAAGCCGTTCGGGGCGAAGTCGAAAAACTTAAGAGTTCTGGTTTCATAGAACCAATTGAATGCCCATTATGGTTGGCCAATGTAGTGATGGTCAAAAAGTCGAATGGGAAGTGGAGGATGTGTACAGACAACACTGAGCTCAACAAGGCTTGCCTAAAGATTGCTATCCGTTGCCACGGATTGACCTCTTGATAGATGCGACTGCAAGATATGAAACTTTGAGTTTCATGGATGCATACTCGAGGTATAACCATATCCTCATGAATAAGGAGGATGAAAAGTATACGGCTTTCATGATTGATCGTGAAAGCTTCTTTTATAAAGTCATGCCGTTTGGCCTGAAGAATGCAGGAGCTACATATCAGAGGGCCGTCAACAACATATTCAAAGACCTAATCGAAAAGAATGTCGAGGCTTATGTTGAAGACATGTTGATAAAGAGCATTACAAGAGCAAATCATATCGCAGATTTAACAGAAGTATTCTTAGTACTGCGAAAGTATCAAATGAAGCTGAATCCAGAAAAATGTGCCTTTGGAGTGTCTTCAGGTAAATTTTTAGGCTTCATGGTATCACAGAGGGGTATTGAGGCTAATCCAGCCAAAATACAGGCTAATTGACATGGAGGCTCCAAAAACTGTTCGGGATGTACAGTGCTTAATGGGGAGAATTGCCACTCTGAATCGTTTCATCTCAAAATCTGGAGAAAAGTGTCTACCATTTTTCAAAGCACTCAAAGATCTGAGGGGCAGCAAGGAAGCGAATTGGACTGAAGAGTGCCAGAAGGCTTTCGAGGAATTGAAGGAAACACTAGGAAAGCCACTGCTTTTGTCCCGACCAGAGAAGGGAGAAATCTTACAGCTATATTTAGTAGCATCCCTTTCAGCGGTCAGTGCAGTACTTGTTCGGGAGAAGGATAAGAAGCAGTGGCCGATTTATTATGTTAGCCACGTGTTACTTGATGCGGAAACACGATATTCGCAGATTGAGAAGCAGGCCTTAGCTCTCATGACAGCAGCCAGGAAGCTACGTCCCTACTTTCAGGCTCACTCAATAGAGGTATTTACAACTTTCCCTCTTAGTAAAGTTCTTCATAAACCTGATTTATCTGGAAGAATGGTGGCCTGATCGGTTGAACTCAGTGAGTTCCAAGTAAGCTTTAAGCTCAGAATGACAATCAAAGCTCAGGCGTTAGCCGATTTTGTAATGGAAACTACTGCACCAATGGAGAACATTGTTGAAGATCCCATTATACCAACCATTTGGGAAGTATATGTGGACGGTTCGAGCTATAAGGACAGAGCAGGGGCTGGAATTCTTTTGAAAAGTCCGGCAGGATTTGTCATTCGATATGCACTGAGATTTGCGTTAGAAGCAAGCAATAATGAGGCAGAATATGAAGCCCTGATAGCTGGACTTAGGTTGTCAAAAGCATTGGCAATAGCAGATGTAACTATTTATAATGACTCTCAACTTATTGTCAACCAAGTTCAGGGGGAATATGGTATAAAAGAGCCTTGCTTGCAGAAGTACCAAGAGATTGTGCGAGCATTTCAAAAAGAATTCAGGAATTTGAAGGTATGTCAGATTCCAAGGATAGAAAACACAGTGGCAGATGAGCTATCTCGATTAGCTAATGCCAAAGAAAATGGGGGGGGGGGGGGGGGGGGAGGGGGGGGGTGATTGGGGGGGGGGGGCCCCCCCCCCCGTATTTCTAACCCGAGATCCGTATTCCAGGTCCGAGAACCCGAAGGTCTAGTCGGGTGAACTTGTGGAGTATCCGGATTGAAGCCCATGATCCATACCCAGGACCCATGGATCCGGATCCTATGTCCGAAAAGCCCGCCTTGGCTGGTGTGGGAAATTCTCGGAAGTCAAGTGTCGTTCGGAGATGTCCGGAATGAAGGTAAGATCTCCCCCATCTCTTATTTAGGGCTAGGTTGACCTTGGGTATCAACCCCCTAGTAAAAGCACCCTTGTATGGCAAATTACATGGGGGCGGTTACTAGTGGCGGTCGCTAACCTAAGCGACCGCCCAAGCGACCGCCCGGTCTCTGCTTTCGGGGATTTTGCCCTATTTTGCCCCCTGCACTTCTATAAAAGGCAAACTCCGTCTCATTAACGATTACTTTATTCGTTATTTCTTATTTGGGAGTTAAGACGGCTGCGGGGAAGATCCGAAAGAGTCTCCGGAATACCGACAAGGGTTTGGAGGATCGCCTTTCTTCTTCTCGGCTTTCGGTGTGAGGTATTGAACTAACCCTTCGTTCTCTACTCTCTTATCTCCGTTAGTTTGGTTTTACCCTTTTTCCTCGTCACCGTGATTACCCCTTGGTTATTCTTTACCTTTTTTTTTATCTGCACGTGAGATGGAATAACCATAAACGGAACCCCGCTTCGTGAGATGGAAAATCCAATAAAGGAGAGGGTTAGGGATAATCCACCGATGATAGGGGATTGTTTTCTCTTACCCTTTTGGCTTAGGGAGTGTTTAATTCGAGACTTAGGATGAGATTACTCGAAACCGGATTGAAATCGAGTAATCGAAGCCCGAGTTTCGGATTGAAGCTCACTCATTTGGGGCGGTCACTAGTGGCGGTCGCTAACCTAAGCGACCGGCACAAGCGACCGGTCGGTAAACAAAGGACCAAATAGATTTCGGTTTTGATTCAATTTGGTTTATGTGACTTATATATTCTAATAACCCCGTGTTTAGGTGATTACCGTTTAAAAGAAAAGTCTACTAATAATTACCGGATTCCATTTTACTTGACGTTTCAAAGATATGCAAGTAAGGACAACTATCTTATCTATTTATGTATACTTCAAAGCATGTTGATTTAGTAATTGTTATTCTTAATCTGTACTAATATATACCGCTGTAGTTTCATATATAATGTCTGTCATACTACTCGCTGTTTACTTTGATTTCATGTGTACTTTATGGTTTGTGATTGTTATGAGATGGTGGTAGTTGGTATATGATTATGATAGTTGGGGTATTCCTTTTGGGATATCTTGGCTGATGTTATCGGGAGGTCGTGGAATGGGACACAAGCCTGCTGATGCCTTCAAAGACTATCATGATTAATTGATGACATTGTTAGGATGAGTCTAGATTGCATGGCTAGGTACCCCACATGCTACTACCCTTTCGGTAGGGGAATTGAAACCGAGTGACCCGTGATGACAAAGTGATGTGACTTGGTGGTCCACCGTTGGTCATGAAATGGTAGGGTTGCATATGTTAGGGTTGGGCTCATGGATGTCCAAGGACCGGACCGGGTGTCGGGAGGAATCATGAGAGCATCCGCCCCAATGATATGTGGATGACCATAGGGTTATGGAGTAGAGTCCAACAGAGGTAGCCAGTCCGTGAGGATTCTTACTCCTAGGTTGCGAAGGATACCGAACCGAGTTGGTCGGTGCCATAGGGGATGTATCTCGGACTTCATGTAGACATGTAACCATTATGACCTTGCATTGGATTAGAAACCCGCACATGCGCCAAGACTCATTACCAATGGTCGTGGTGAGAGAGTGTGGACTTAACCCCTAACCATGGTTTGTGAGCCGTGTGGACTTTCCCTTTTTCCCCGGATCCCTACAGAGGTAACCAGTCCTTGCCGGATCGTAGTGATGAGACTTACCCAGAGGAGGGCTGGTGTTTATCTTAAAGCATGTCACCTATTAGAGACTTGCATAGTTAGAAATCATAGCATCATTCATGTTTTGCATTCATTCATATTATCGATGTATCATGGTATTTTTGGATGATGGATGAGATATATGATTGTTTCTTACCGAGTTCTTTAGAACTCATTCCTTTATTCTTTGTATGTTTTTAGCCTATACAGAGGAAGGAATTGTATCTCGAAGATGGGTTGGTTCCCTATGAAGGAACCATCCCGTTTGAAGAAGACGTGGCACCGCCAAAGGGAGATGGAAATAGCATGTGCGGGAGTTCTCAGGGTGCATGGAGTGCGCTTATCGCACCGGTTGATGGTCCGACTGGAGAAGAATTGGAGGACCCCTCACCTCATTAAACTGGAATCTAAGTTCATTAACTTAGAGAAACAAACTGAAAGAAACCGATTTAAACACTTTTATTCCGCTGCCCTCATTTTTGACTTATTCATTATTCTTTATTTTCTTTCCTTTGTTATTGGAGCATTTTGGGCTTCGTAATTCATTTAATTTAGTTATTGGATATTCTTGCTCATGATTATCTCGTATTTGTCTTAAATATTGTTGATAGACTAAAACCTTGGATCTTGTGACGGATCGCACCCACGGGTTGCTCGGGCGGGTAACCGAGACCGACGGGTGGGGTGTGACAGAGTGGTATCGAGCCATGGTTTTACGAAGTCAATAATAATTAATACAAGTATTAGACGAGCAATCCGAGTCATAGATCCGTAAGTGACTCAAAAGAATTAGAGTGAGTAATAGAACACCTTTTGTTAGAAACAAACCGATAAAGTAAGTGGATCCTATTTTGAATAACTTACAATAAGTCAAGTGAAATATATTCTCACACAAAGAATTATCAAGAAAATGCATAAGAGACAATAATACAAGTGCAATAAACATAACCGTGTTTCATTAATAAGATAAAGCCTTACATAACTTGGAGCGTACTCTACGCTTTACAAAATGTTAGGGAATGAACATGTGCTGAATAAAAACTACAATAAACATATCTAAACCCTAAGGTCAAGATCGAATCATAGTGAATCAAAACCTAGACCTATCTACCGCCGTGGTGGTGGTGGTGGAGCTAGTCTCATCTCGGCGGAGTATGTCAAGGCACTCGCTATCCGGCCCTCATCTCTACCTCGCCTCGCTCGAACCGGTCCATCCGAGTGAACAGACCCCTAGCCCAAGGTGGTGCGACCTCCGAAGTATCCCGAGTCCCGGATGTGCCTCCCGTCTCGAATCGGGAAGGTGGTGGCGAGTCCGCATGATCCTCATCATCGCCTCTACATCCATGTCCTCCCGCTCGGCCGGCATCTCTCGGTGAGTTTGGTCCGCCCGCTAAGTGCATCCGAGCGACCAATCTGTATCCTATGGTACCGCTATGCCCAATCGGGATAGTCTCCTCTCCCTCGAAGTCGACCCCGAAGTGCTCAAAGATCCGTGTCGAAGCCGCCCGTATCCAAGGTTTGCTCCCCTCGGATGTGTCACTCGGCAGATCATGGCATTTTGGATTATGTAAGCCAAGTCTACCCGGTAGCGAGTGTACACCGAAAAGGTCATCATAGCCCGCATGAGTGAAATCTCACTCGATGACCTCGCCTTAGGCAAAGCAAGTTCCGTGCTATGATCCCGGAGATGATCCCGCATGAGGGATACAGCTCGCCACCGACTCTACCCCGCCGCACTCCCGTGGGCAAATGCTCGAGTAGATGAGAGCTCTCTCCTCCCACGGAATGACATCGTCCGACTCAGCCCCCGGCTCGAACCATCTCCCCGTCGCCGTGGATGTATGGCACGTCTAGGATGTGAGCCAGCTCCTCCGTGGTGAAGCGTATGTCCGTGGTCTTCACCCGGCTCTCTATCACTAGCCTAGTGTCGTGCTCTCCATCCATCTCTCTGTGGAAGGTCAGGTTGCTGTAGAATAACCTGACTAGCTTGGGATAGGCGTCCTCGTTCAAAAACAAGGTACCTCTCCAACCCACAGCCTCAAATCTACTCTCGATCCGGAACTCCGTGCTACCTCCGAAGTCACTACCGGTCGACCATACTCGATCGCACGATGACCGAAGTGGCCAAAGTATAGCTCCCGTGCCTCCAGGGATCTAAAGTAGTCCTGATGGACCGGGTCATGTGCGCCACCTCTACCTCGACCACGACCTCGGCCGCGAATGGGTACTCTCCTACCTCCGCGGGCAGCCATCTAGTGAGAAAATCTGTTTTTAGGCGAAAAAAATGCAAAATGAGAAGCTATGAGATGTCTAATAATTACATATTTGTGTAAAAATGCGTAGTGAACAGTAGATCTATGCCTAGACATGTTATGGGATGTAAAAGAAACATTTTTGCACAAAAGAAAACCTAAAAACAGTTACACATTGTAGTTCTATCATGCAAACCATAGAAATGAAGGTTTTCATGAGATGATTACCTGTAGCGTGTATGCGTCGCGTGGGAAGTAAATCCGAAGCCAACGGAGTCTCCAAAATACCTTCCTAACCCTTTGCACGAAATCCCCGGAGCCCAAATTGCGTTTTGAGAAGTGTAAGAATGAAATATGACCCAAAAATCGTATTTGAAGCGTTGCTGTCGCGCTCGATTTTGGGGCGGTCACTAGTGGCGGTCGCTAACCTAAGCGACCGCTCAAGCGACCGGTCCAGCTTATCGTTGCACAAAATTTTGGATTTTTGGCTCTGCTTTGTGGATTTTTGGAATTTGTGCTTGCCGCTTCTTCCGTTTGTGAATGTTGGTACCGTTGTGGAATAATCTTGACTTGTGGAATCTTTTCCGGATTTAATCTTTGAGCGTTGCTAATCTCTCGAATTCTTTCGCATAATGGTTCAATTAAGGAATCGTGTCGTTAATGGTCAAGATGGAGAAGAAGGTGGTGAGAATCGAATCGTGTTGAGATACCCGCAGAAACACCGAAACCGAGCCTCCCCGTGTTGAAATTCCTTCCACCAAGTGGGAATCCTCCACTAGCACCGCAAGTAGTCTCCATTCAGATGTGATGAACATTCTGGGAAATATGATGCAACAGCAAAGATAATCAGCCCATCGCTATGATGCAAGGTTTTGCGACTACTCAGCAGAATGCCCAGGCAGCTTTTAATCCTTATGGAGCCGGTACTTCAGCTGGTAATGTTGTGGACGGTTTTGCCCCCCGGTCCGCATGCAAGATTGATGGAGCATTTCTTGAAGCTTCAGCATCCCAGCCTTTTATCGGTATTTCATCGGATGCATTGTTCCCGAACAAGTGGATCCGAGAGTTGGAGAAAGCTTTTCGCAACCTCCGCTGCAATGAAGCTCGAAGATTCTTTGTGCAGAAAGCAGAGATCGCAAAGATGAAGCCGATGCGTGGTGGAATGCTACCGACCTATTTTGGAAGCTTCGCACCCGGTTCTTACTTGGGAAATTTTCAAGGATGCATTTTGCAAGAATTATTTTCCCGAGTCCGTGAGAGATGCTAAGGAAGCGGAGTTCATGGCACTCACTCAAGGACCTAGTACTGCTCGGAGTACCGAAGAAGTTTGAAGAGTTGTTCTACTTTGCCCCCGATGCTTTCAAAGGTGACCGTGAGAAGGCAAAGAAGTTCTTCAAGGGTTTGAGGCCGCCATCGAAGACTTACCCGGCAATTCATCCTATTGTGGATTATGCCGAGATGGTACAGAATGCTAAGAAGGTAGAAGAGAATGAGAGAGAGAATTATCTCGCTCCAGCTCTCGTCTCGAACAGAATCATTCGGGTGACCGTGAACCGGAGATTCTCTAGGCCTGCTCCTTATACCGCCCTTCTTCGTTTCAGCCTCGAGGAGCTAGTTCCAGCTTCA
This sequence comes from Hakea prostrata, assembly GCF_041222555.1. Classification (NCBI taxonomy): domain Eukaryota; kingdom Viridiplantae; phylum Streptophyta; class Magnoliopsida; order Proteales; family Proteaceae; genus Hakea; species Hakea prostrata. The sequence goes on along the minus strand of NC_142606.1, from coordinate 42,173,028 downwards.
CCTCTCGCTTCGAGCTATGGTTCTAGTGGTGCACCGGCGCGTCCCGTTGTCGGTAGTCGTGGCACTGGACCGATCTATGCTAACCCTCGTCCAAAGAGCTAATAACCGCAGGCCCGCATATACTTCTTCAGCAGCTCCTGTGGGTGGTAGGGATTTGATCTCGCTTTAACCGTGGGAAGCAGGGTCATTATTCTCGCAATCGCACTCGTGCCGAATCCTCGTGTGTCGCCTTTGAAGCCCGTTTCGAGTGTTCCATCTCGGTAAAGCTTACAGTGTTGTTGGTTCCGAGTCCGAGACAGATCACGATGTTGTGACAGTATCATTTCAAGATTATCATCTACCTCTCGCTTTCGTATTATTTGATACTGGTGCATCGCATTCATTCATAGCATCTTCTTTTGTGAGTCGTATTCCCGTTACACTTGCGGTTGGATAGAGGACTAGTAATTAGTACTCCAACTAGATCTCGTTGTTAGATTAGATGAAGTGGTTGAATCTTGTCCAAAGTGGTTATTGCCGGTAGAACCCTTGAAGCCCGTCCGATCAAGTTAGACATGTCCGATTTTGATGTAATATTTGGAATTGATTGGCTATCTAAGTATGGTGCAGCTTATCCTTTGTTCGGAAAGGAAGGTACTGTTTCATCCTACGAATGATAGTCCATTTGAGTATGAATGTAGTCGGGAGAAGTTGAGTAAGAAGATAGTGGCTGCCATCGCGAAAGTCGTGCAAAGGACTAAGAATGTTGGACTTCTTTCCTCTTCCGAGATGTCTCGGAAGGTGTGAAACGGTTGTCCGATATCGGTTGTCGTGGACTTTCCCGATGTTTTCCCCGATGATTTGTCCGGGTTTGCCTCCAGAGAGAGGGAGTTAGAATTTTCAATTGATCTAATTCCCGGAGCAGCCCCCGTGTCGAAAGCTCCGCACCGGATGGCTCCGACCGAGTTGAAGGAACTTCGACTCGCTAAATGATTTGTCAAGCAAAGGGTTTATCCAACCTGTTTCACCGTGGGGAGCCCCGGTTTTGTTTGTGAAGAAGAAGGACGGTAGTATGCGAATGTGCATAGATTATCGGGAATTAAACAAGTTGACGATAAAAAATAAATATCCTCTCCCTAGGATCGACGACTTGTTTGATCAGTTGAAGGGTGCCTCTCGTGTTCTCGAAGATCGATCCGAGATCCGGGTACCATCGCTAAGAGTAAAGTCCAAAGGATGTGTGCAGGATCGCATTTAGGACTAGATATGGGCATTATGAATTCCGAGTTATGCCTTTTGGTCTTACTAATGCACCGGCAACTGTTCATGGATCCGATGAATCGAGTATTTCAGGATGTCTTAGATAAATTTATCATTGTGTTTATCGATGACATTCTGATCTATTCAAAGGACGAAGAAGAACACGTTGGACATCTCGAGTTTTGCCTTGCAACGTTGAGAGAGAAGAAGTTGTTTGCCAAGTTCAAAGAAATGTGACTTTTGGTTACCTAAAGTTATGTTCCTAGGTCACATCGTTTCGCCGACGGAATTAAAGTCGATCCCGCAAAAGTTCAAGCCGTGGAATGATTGGGACCAACCTAAGTCACCACGGAAATTCAAGTTTTCTTGGTATGGCAGGTTATTATAGGCGCTTCATTGAGAATTTCTCCGTAATCTCAAGACCTATGACAAAGCTTACTTGAAAAGGAGTCAAGTTTGAGTGGAGCTTAAGCCTCAGAAGAGAGTTTTCAAGAACTCAAGAAAAGGTTAACTAACACTCCCGTGTTGACGATACCGGATGACTCTGGAGGTTTGACAAGTGTATACCGATGCCTCTAAAGTTGGTTTGGGTTGCGTTTTGATGCAAAGCATGGGAAGGTGGTAGCTTATGCTTCTAGGCAGTTGAAGAACTACGAGCATAATTATCCTACTCATGACTTGGAATTGGCAGCGGTGGTTTTTGGCTCCAAGATTTGGCGTCACTATCTTTATGGTGAAAAGATATCTATTTTCACCGACCACAAGAGTCTCAAGTATTTCTTTACTCGTAAGGAGTTGAATATGAGACAGAGAAGATGGCTAGAACTGGTGAAGGACTACGATTGTGATATTCAATATCATCCAGAAAAGCTAATGTGGTTGCCGATGCCTTAAGTAGAAAGAGTAATCGAGGAAGTGTGGTTCTCGACATGTCTCAATAAGCCCTTATTGTTCTCCATAGTAAGATTTGGACTTGAGATTTTGCCGTAAAGTTCTGGTGTTGTTTTGGCAAACTGATCGGTTCGACCAAGTTTGAGGGACCGAATTGTTGCTCTACAGCTTGGCTGATCCAGAATTGAAGAAAAAGATTGACTTGATCACTTCAAAGACTAAGGACGTGGAAGATTTCTCCCTAGCCTTTGATGGTGCTCTTGTTTTTAGAGGAAGAGTTTGTGTTCCTGCAGTGGAAGACCTCAGAAGCGAAATCTTGACTGATGCTCATCAGTCCATCTTTACTATTCATCCTGGAAGCGTGAAGATGTACCATGATATGAAAGGGTATTTTTGGTGGTCTGGCATGAAGAACGATGTGGAAGATTTCATTGCTAAATGTGGGACTTGTCAACGTGTGAAAGCTGTCCGGCAGCCTTCGTCTCTGCTTCTTCGCAACCTCTTCCAAGACCTAGTTGGAAATGGGAAGACATTGCTATGGATTTTGTCACCGGTCCGCCCCGATCCGGAAAAGGGAATGACTCGGTGTGGGTGGTAGTGGACCGATTAACCAAATCAGCACACTTCATTTCGATGAAGATCACCTATTCCATGGATAAGTTGGCCCGACTCTATGTTGATAATGTAGTGAGATTGCATGGTGTTCCGGTTAGCATTGTGTCAGACAGAGACCCGAGGTTTACGTCGCGTTTCTGGAATAGCCTGCAGAAAGCTCTAGGTACTCAGCTGAATTTGAGTACTGCTCATCATCCTCGCACCGATGGCCAATCGGAAAGGACCATACAGATTTTGGAAGATATGCTTAGAGCGTGTGTCATAGATATGAGTGGTAATCGGGATGACCACCTAGCCTTGGTGGAGTTTGCTTATAACAACAAATATCAGCCTACTATTGGAATGGCCCCGTTTAAAGCTCAGTATGGGAAGACTTGCAGAACTCCTCCGTATTGGGATGAAGTTGGGGAAAGGCGTGTTCTTGGCCCCGATCTAATCGAAATCACCGGCACTATGGTGGATATGATTAGAGAAAGGATCAAAACCGCTCGGGCCTCGACGTAAGTCCTATGCGGATAAAAGAAGGTCCGACCTTGAGTTTCAAGTTGGTGAGCGTGCGTTTTTGAAAGTTTCGCCGATGAAAGGAGTCATGCGTTTCAATGTTAAAGGAAAACTCAGCCCTAGGTATATTGGTCCCTTCGACATTATTGAGAAGGTTGGACCAAAGAGCTTATCGGTTGGCTTTGCCCCCGTCTCTTGCTGGTGTGCATGATGTATTCCATGTATCTATGCTAAGGCAATGCTTGATAAGTGCGAGAACAGCTGCTTCAAAGCATGAACCGGAAGGGTTGAGTGCGGATTTAACGTATGATGAAGAACCGGCGGAGATTTTGGACCGAAAGGACAAGCAGTTGAGAAATCGGACTATACCTTTGGTGAAGATCGGATGGAAGAATCACTCTTTTGAGGAAGCATCTTGGGAGAAAGAAGATGAGATGCGGTCCAAGTATCCCCACCTTTTTGGACCTTCAGTACGTTGTAATTTCGGGGACGAAATTTCTTTTAAGGAGGGAGGAATGTAATACCCCCCGTATTTCTAACCCGAGATCCGTATTCCAGTCCGAGAACCCGAAGGTCTAGTCGGGTGAACTTGTGGAGTATCCGGATTGAAGCCCATGATCCATACCCGGGACCCATGGATCTGGATCCTATGTCCGAAAAGCCCGCCTTGGCTGGTGTGGGAAATTCTGGAAGTCAAGTGTCGTTCGAGATGTCCGGAATGAAGGTAAGATCTCCCCCATCTCTTATTTAGGGCTAGGTTGACCTTGGGTATCAACCCCCTAGTAAAAGCACCCTTGTATGGCAAATTACATGGGGGCGGTTACTAGTGGCGGTCGCTAACCTAAGCGACCGGCCCAAGCGACCGCCCGGTCTGCTTTCGGGGATCTTGCCCTATTTTGCCCCCTGCACTTCTATAAAAGGCAAACTCCGTCTCATTAACGATTACTTTATTCGTTATTTCTTATTTGGGAGTTAAGACGGCTGCGGGGAAGATCCGAAAGAGTCTCTCGGAGTACCGACAAGTGGTTTGGAGGATCGCTCTTCTTCTCGGCTTTCTCGGTGTGAGGTATTGAACTAACCCTTCGTTCTCTACTCTCTTATCTCCGTTAGTTTGGTTTTACCCTTTTTCCTCGTCACCGTGATTACCCCTTGGTTATTCTTTACCTTTTTTTTTATCTCACGTGAGATGGAATAACCATAAACGGAACCCCGCTTCGTGAGATGGAAAATCCAATAAAGGAGAGGGTTAGGGATAATCCACCGATGATAGGGGATTGTTTTCTCTTACCCTTTTGGCTTAGGGAGTGTTTAATTCGAGATTTAGGATGAGATTACTCGAAAACCCGGATTGAAATCGAGTAATCGGAAGCCCGAGTTTCGGATTGAAGCTCATCATTTTGGGGCGGTCACTAGTGGCGGTCGCTAACCTAAGCGACCGGCACAAGCGACCGGGTCGGTAAACAAAGTGACCAAATAGATTTCGGTTTTGATTCAATTTGGTTTATGTGACTTATATATTCTAATAACCCCGTGTTTAGGTGATTACTGTTTAAAAGAAAAGTCTACTAATAATTACCGGATTCCATTTTACGGACGTTTCAAGATATGCAAGTAAGGACAATCTATCTTATCTATTTATGTATACTTCAAGCATGTTGATTTAGTAATTGTTATTCTTAATCTGTACCAATATATACTGCTGTAGTTTCATATATAATGTCATCATACTACCGCTGTTTACTTTGATTTCATGTGTACTTTATGGTTTGTGATTGTTATGAGATGGTGGTAGTTGGTATATGATTATGATAGTTGGGGTATTCCTTTTGGGATATCTTGGCTGATGTTATCGGGAGGTCATGGAATGGGACACAAGCCTCGCTGATGTCTTCAAAGACTATCATGATTAATTGATGACATTGTTAGGATGAGTCTAGATTGCATGGCTAGGTACCCCACATGCTACTACCCTTTCGGTAGGGGAATTGAAACCGAGTGACCCGTGATGACAAGTGATGTGACTTGGTGGTCCACTGTTGGTCATGAAATGGTAGGGTTGCATATGTTAGGGTTGGGCTCATGGATGTCCAAGGACCGGACCGGGTGTCGGGAGGAATCATGAGAGCATCCGCCCCAATGATATGTGGATGACCATAGGGTTATGGAGTAGAGTCCAACAGAGGTAGCCAGTCCGTGAGGATTCTTACTCCTAGGTTGCGAAGGATACTGAACCGAGTTGGTCGGTGCCATAGGGGATGTATCTCGGACTTCATGTAGACATGTAACCATTATGACCTTGCATTGGATTAGAAACCCGGACATGCGCCAAGATCATTACCAATGGTCGTGGTGAGAGAGTGTGGACTTAACCCCTAACCATGGTTTGTGAGCCGTGTGGACTTTCCCTTTTTCCCCGGATCCCTACAGAGGGTAACCAGTCCTTGCCGGATCGTAGTGATGAGACTTACCCGAGGAGGGCTGGTGTTTATCTTAAAGCATGTCAGCTATTAGAGACTTGCATAGTTAGAAATCATAGCATCATTCATGTTTTGCATTCATTCATATTACTCGTTGTATCATGGTATTTTTGGATAATGGATGAGATATATGATTGTTTCTTACCGAGTTCTTTAGAACTCATTCCTTTATTCTTTGTATGTTTTTAGCCTATACAGAGGAAGGAATTGTATCTCGAAGATGGATTGGTTCCCTATGAAGGAACCATCCCGTTTGAAGAAGACGTGGCATCGCCAAAGGGGAGATGGAAATAGCATGTGCGGGAGTTCCTGCGGGTGCATGGAGTGCGCTTATCGCACCGGTTGATGGTCTGACTGGAGAAGAATTGGAGGACCCCTCACCTCATTAAACTGGAATCTAAGTTCATTAACTTAGAGAAACAAACTGGAAAGAAACTGATTTAAACACTTTTATTCCGCTGCCCTCATTTTTGACTTATTCATTATTCTTTATTTTCTTTCCTTTGTTATTGGAGCATTTTGGGCTTCTGTAATTCATTTAATTTAGTTATTGGATATTCTTGCTCATGATTATCTGTATTTGTCTTAAATATTGTTGATAGACTAAAACCTTGGATCTTGTGACGGATCGCACCCACGGGTTGTCGGGCGGGTAACCGAGACCGACGGGTGGGGTGTGACAACTTCAATTCTAGATCCCATCCCTTTTGCGATGTGGGGAATTGATATCATGGGCAAATTCACCAAGGCGTCAGGCGGACGAGAATATCTGATAGTAGCAATTGATTACTTCACAAAATGGGTTGAGGCCAATGCCTTGGCAACCATCACTGAGAAAAAAGTGGAGAAATTTGTGCTTGAATCGATCATATATCGCTTTGGGATTCCAAAGATAATCATCATTGATCACGGCACTCAATTTGATTTTCCACAATTTGAGCAATTTTGTGAAACTTACATGATCGAGCATCGTATGTCGTCAGTGGCATATCCCCAGAGCAATGGCCAAGTAGAGGTTACTAACCGAACGCTGCTTGAGGGGATAAAGAGAAGACTTGAGGCTGATAAAGCCCTATGGGTTGAACTGTTGCATAATGTAGTATGGGCCTACCAAACTACGGTTCGAACACCCACAGGAGAAACTCCATTTAGGTTAGCCTATGGGTCTGAAGCATTGGCACCTGTGGAGATAATGGCGGGAACATTGCGGGATAGAGAGTTCGAAGAAAAAGCGAACGAGCAAGGACTACTTGATAATCTTGATTTGTTGGACGAAGTTCAGGCAAAGGCAATAGCACGAACTCAACATTATCAATGAAGGATAGCGTCACACTACAATACCCGAGTAAAGAATCGTCGGTACTTAGCAGGAGATTTGGTGTGAAACCCAGCCCTAACCTTGACCCGGAAACCTTGTTATTTGTAGGTCCGATGACCCGAAGTAAAGTAAGAAGTCAGCTTTGGGCCATCCCAGTAGAGGACTTGGTGTCTGGCTTTGAATCCATGAAGGTTGATGATGAGGTTCTATTTATGGAAACAGAATCCTGATGAAGATCTAATTAGTTGATGGACTTGGAGTGCTCTCTATCTTGGTTTGAAGGCATTTCTACCTACTAGGTAAGTCACTTGACTTGTGTGCAAAACCCCTTTAGGTTTGGATTTGATCTGGGCCTTCAATTCCCTGTTTTGGCCTTGCTGTCTGCATTGGTCGACTGATTGGTCGATCGGGCCAGTCGACCATTCCACTCGACCAATGGGTGCTGTCTTTGGCAATTAGGTTGATTCTTGCTCTATTTAAGTCTAACCTCGAGTTCACTTCGTATTTGCTGCCTCCAAACCCTCTGGAACGAACCAAAGACCTCTGCAAGTCATCTCTCTTGCATCCTTGGAGTTTTCTTGGCGGATCTTCGTCGGAACTCTTCTTTTTGCATCAAAAGGTATGTCTACTCTCTCTTCTTCTCCTCCATCTTTGTTTTTCTTTCCTTTTTGAGTTGAGACAGTAGAAGAGATGCTGCATCCTCTGTTGCAAACATCTCTGAACATGTTCTCATGATCATCCTAAGGATTTAAGGCTAGAACAATGATCTTAACCATGATCATTGCAAGCTTTTGAAGGATTCATGATCAAACCATGATTTAATCTCTGTTAATTTCCTAATCTGAATTCTGATCTCTTTGGATCTTCTTTCATTGATCATGTTAGTGGTTAATGGTTGTGTTTTCTTTCTATGATCCATAATCCATAGAATTCTAGTTGTTCTCTTCTACCTTACTATGTGTTCTTCATGATGCATGATAGTACATATATGGTAGGTTTTATTTCCTTATTTAGATTTATGTTTCTAAGCCTTATTCCATGAAGACCTATGCATGTTTTCATGTTTTCATTACCAAAAGCAATGATCCATCCTCCTATTGTTCTTGTCTTTGTTTTCTATTTCAAAATTCATCAAGATCCATGTTTGATTTATTTATGGTAACTTTTTGTTTCCTAATTTGGATCTTGATACCTTGATTTGATTAGTGTTTTGAGGTCCCCTATATGTTAGAATACTACTGATGTAGTCTACCCCTTGATTAGTACCCTTTTGAACCACCAAATTCGGATTTCATATCTCAAAACTCTGATTTTCTAAGCTATCAGTCTGCATTGGTCGACTGATTGGTCGATCGGACCACTCGACCAATCCACTCGACCAATGAGTACAAGCAACTCCGGAAATTGGTCTGTTTCGGATGTTTTGATATATATTCTGTTAGGGATCTTTCCTAATATGTTGTATATACTTGTTTAGGACCTTCTTCTCAAGTTTGCCAAGATCTTACTTGATTTCTTAGGATTCTTTGCGAGTTATAAAAGGTAAGGATGGTTATTTCCTTAATTACATAGATAGCATGAATCTAGTTTCTATATTTGAATATCATTAATATGTTTCCTAAATTAGATTCTTACAATGATATTCTACTGTTGCATAACTTTGATTACGGTAGCATTACTTATTCATATTGAATTGATTCATGTATGATTTACTTACCAATGTTATACAAGTGATTGTTATATCGATTTCTTTCCATATATGGAGTTACCATATATGTGATGATATGAATTGATGCATGTGTATGCTTACGTATGGTTTGGAAAGGAGAGGTGTCCTTTCGACACTTCTGTCCTTGGACTACTACGGGAATATTATGGGATATTTCCGGAGATGCCCTCTGGACACCTTCCTAAACTGTTGGATGACATATCTAGGATTTGTCTAGTAGTGTTTGGCTAGGATGTCCTGTTATGTCGACCCTAATCGGAGGGGTATTGAGACCGAACGACCCGTGGTAGCAATGGGGATTCATGGGCGCTCAAGACCGGTAACCAACCCGTGAGAGGACAGGAATCACATTGTGGGGGCCATTTATTGGTAGGGTTGCATATGGTTAGACTTGGGCTCACGGGCGCTTAAGACCGGTAACCAACCCGTGAGAGGACGTGAGAGCTTCCCATTTACCATATGTGGATGATCAATAGGGTTGATGAGTCCGTAGTCCGAGTTGGTCGGTGCCATAGGATACGCTGACTCTAGTGTGAAGGATACCGGAAAGGATCGTCGGGGACGAGGAATGGAAGTATCTGGATCCGACTTGATGTAACCAAGTAGAAGACTTGCATTTGGCTAGGTATTACCCCGACATGCGCCGATACTTATACCAAATGGTTGTGAGAGAGTGTGTTGACTTAACCCCCGCCAAGGTTTGTCCCGAGGGATGAAGGACCCATTACCAATCGGCTGCTCAAGACCGGTGAAATGATCCGTGAGAGAATCCAAGATATCTTAAATGGTTGAGGATGTGAGTGGACTTTCCTAAAGAAGTACGGTGCTATGGCTTAAAGCATGTCTGCCAATAGAGACCAGCATACATAGAGTTAGATTCATTCATTCATTGTTTGTCTCATATCATATTGCATTTATGATTGTTCTGGAATCCTGCCATTTATGTTATTATGGATTTTAACGCCTTCACCGAGTTTGTTTGAAACTCATTCCTTTATTGTACAATGTTGTTAGACTATCCTGCAGTGTCCGAGTACTATGACGGTCCCTATGAGGAAGCGCAAGGCGAAGAGACATATCTCCGGGAAGGTGATTGCGGTTACCACAATTACTCGAAGATCCCACGGGTGGTTATGCTCCGTACGATGCTTAGTCCGACCATTGAGTGGAAGCGTCCTTGTGCTATCTATGAGATCTACACCTACAAGGATGTCGTCTACAAAGTGGAGAATAATTTAGTTACCCAATGTACTTGCTACTGGGATTAGCTTTTATCTAGTTTATTCTTTCGAGCTACTTTTCCGCTGGTTGTAAAGTGGGATTTTTGCTTCACTTTACTTATCCGTTTGACACTCGATTATATCTATTATTCCGATTCGTTTATGATTCATTCTTTCATTATTGGATCTATGATTTATCTTCCGCACTCTTGTTATGGTTGTTCATGATTATGTTATTGTTTATGTGGGAGGTTGATCACTCGATACCTGATCTTCGGGCTGTGGATCACACTCTCGGGTATGCCGAGATAGGGTACCGGGCCGGGAGGGCGTGATGATTGGTATCGGAGCCCAAGGTTCGAGGAGATCCTAACCACAAAAGACAACAACTGAACATTCTCGAGTCATTGATCCGAAATGACTCTTCTACTCTTAGAAGTGAATAATAGAACACCGAATTAGAAACTTGACCTTTGAGGCATAACAGAACATTTCTGAATAACATACCATAATTATACTTGAACAAATGTCACTAATGCAAGGAAAAGAAAGTTGCATAACATACAATAATTAAAGAGAAACAAAATGAACTTCATTAATTTCAAAAGTTTTTACAATGATTACATCCGAAATGCATAAATGGAAAATCCTAAAGTACATGGTCTATCTAGGTGATCTACTCTCGATCTCTCGTATGCTCGAACTCCTCTCGCTAGCCGAGTCACCCGATGCTCTATCCTCATCTGTCGAGACTCCATCCTCTCGTACATCTGCTCCTGTCTGACCTCCATCCTCTCTAGCATGGAAGTCATCGATCTCATCTGTGCACCAAGATCCGAAGTCTCCGGAACCGCATGTGAAGGGCCGCCTGCCTCGAAGTGTGATGAAGGAAACTCATGATGCACGTGCTCAGCCTCGCGCATATCTCAGTATCATCTCCGGCCCGATCATCACTATCGGGACCGATATCCTCTCCTCCATCCTCTGATCCCTCATCCTCATCCTCCGATTCATCATCATCCTCACCCTCCGGACCAGGAGATCTCTCTAACCGATGTAGTCTCATCCGTCGAATGGTCCGAGTCCCAATGGGGTATCCCCGTGATCTAGTGTCCATCGGAGTATCCTCAAAACTCACCCCGAAATGCCCGAAGATCAAAGTCGAAGCCTTCCATAGCAAAGGTTCCGCATGCTAGGCCGCAGAACTAAGTCCAAAGCATGACCTGCTGAATGATGTAGGAAAGATCGATCTCGAAGCCCATGTAGATGCGGTAGATGACCAAGGCCTCCATCACCGTGACCCGATGGTGATGTCCGGCTTTCGGCATGATGTTTCGGCCGACTATGCGACCGATAATACGTGCAGAACCCGTCATTCGTCCGCTAGTCCACGGTGTGAAGCATCGGCGGCTATCCCATAGCGTAGAGCATATCTCGCGAAGCTCGTACGGCATCGGATGGCTGTCCAGTGCTGCTCCTGCAGGTATCCACACACACCGCTGTGGATAGTAAGGGACCTGCAAGATCTCGGCCGTTGTCCGGGTAGAGAAGCGAATCCGAGTCCGAAGGACCCCGCTCCCGAGAACAAGTCCGAGTGGATGTCCCCGGCCCCGAGCCTCCTCTGTGTAAGTAAGGTTGCTTTGAAGAACAACCTCACTAGCTCCGGGTATACCGGCAAATCCTCGGTGAAGAGGTGAGTCCACCGTAAAGTGTCGAACCTCTGCCGGATCCCGAAGGCTCGAGCTGGCGTAAGTGAAGTAGACGCCCCATCTCGATGTTACAATAGCTGAAGTAGGCCTCGTATAGAAACTCGGCCCGAGGTGTGTCAAATAGGTCCGGTCTCCTAACCTCCTCTCTGGGCTCGAAAGGAACCCGACCTCTGCCCCCGAGAGCACCTACGATGCGACCTCGACCTCTACCTCCTCCTCGTCCTCCCCTCCGCATGATGTATCTGTGGAAGAGACAAGAGACATTTCCAATTAGTGCTATTTCAAGATTTGAGCCAAAAGGGTATTTTCGTAATTTTTCGGAAAATTTCAAATTTGGGGGAAATTTGATTTGAACATACTAGCATGTGCACAATACTTGGAATTTCATGTCTATGAAGTTGTTTTGATAAAAATCGATCGAAAACATGGATTAAAGCGAAAAATTCAGCAAGAAGAAATTTGGGGATTTTGCAATTTAGGTCAAAATTGGATTTTTGAAAAGTTGAAATTGGTTAAATCAAATTGCATGGACCTATCTACAATGTCATCTTGAGCATGTAGCATTTGATCTCGTGCGAAAATTTCAAGCGGTTTGAGAGAAAACGAAATTTTTCTAAAGATATCGATTTCGATATAAAACTTTGCGAGATGAGCACCAAATGTGTTAAAACTTGTTGTCTATGCATGTCATTGTGTTTAAAACCTAGGGAATATGTTTCTAAGCATTCCTAAGCATGATTTCTAGCATTGGATACAAGTAAAGCATGGTTTTATTGAAATGCAAGCATGAGAAGATGAAAATGGAAGAAAGAATGAGAGATTTACCTTGTTTGTGAAGATGGTGTGTTGTGGTGTTGTTGTTGAAGCACTAAATCACCTCAAGAACACTTGTGGGAACTCTTGGATATTTTCCCTAGAGCTCTCTCACCTTTGGAAGAAGTTAGAATGAGGTTGGAATGTGGAAATGAGGCTTATAATGCGAATTTTCGCATTCTCGTCTTCATTGGTCGACCGATTGGTCGACTGGGTCACTCGACCAACCACTCGACCAATGGTCACAGTGACCTCATTTGCTGTTGAATTTTTGGAAAATGTGATTTTTGCCTTATGGAATATTGTTTGATGACTATATGGATATATTTGAGCATGATTTAAGATTTCCAATCATTTGGTCAAGTGGATTTTTGATGATTTTAAGTAAAGAGTGGAAGCAAGTTGTTGATGATGTTCTTGGATATCTTGCTTCTGATTTGGAAACCAAGGTGACACACTAGGTGGGAAAAGTTAAGGAAGAGAAGGGAGTTTCACCTTGGGGAGCTCCGGTCTTGTTCGTCAAGAAGAAAGACGGTAGTATGCGCTTGTGCATCGACTACCGTGAGTTGAATAAGTTGACTATCAAGAATAGATATCCGCTGCCCAGAATCGATGATCTCTTCGATCAGTTGAAGGGTGCAGTTGTGTTCTCAAAGATTGACTTAAGGTCCGGATATCACCAATTGAAAGTGAAGTCTAGTGATATCTTCAAGACAGCTTTCCGAACGCGGTATGGTCACTACGAGTTTAGAGTCATGCCTTTCGGATTGACCAATGCTCCTGCGGTGTTCATGGACCTCATGAACCGAGTATTTCATGATGTGCTTGATAAGTTTGTGATTGTGTTCATTGATGACATCTTGATCTATTCGAAGAGCGAAGAAGAGCATGCGAGTCATCTAAGTTTCACTTTGCAAAGGTTGCGGGAAAAGAAGTTGTTTGCTAAGTTTAGCAAGTGTGATTTCTGGCTTAAGAGAGTGGTTTTCCTTGGTCATGTAGTTTCAGCCGAAGGTATTCGCGTCGATCCTGAAAAGGTCCAAGCTGTGGCTGATTGGGAGAGACCGAAGTCGATAACGGAAATAAGAAGTTTTCTTGGATTGGCGGGTTACTACCGAAGGTTTATTGAGAACTTTTCTCGGTTGGCTGCTCCTATGACTAAGTTGACCAGGAAAGAAGAGAAGTTTGTTTGGTCCGACGCTTTGTGAGAAGAATTTCCAAGAGTTGAAAGATAGATTGACCCAGTGCCCCGGTTTTGACTATACCTGATAGTTCCGGTGGTATGACAGTTTATACCGATGCGTCAAAGATTGGTTTGGGTTGTGTACTGATGCAACATGGCAAGGTCGTAGCCTATGCTTCTCGGCAATTGAAGGATTATGAGCGGAATTACCCCACTCACGATCTAGAACTTGCCGCCGTTGTCTTTGCTTTGAAGATTTGGAGACATTATCTTTACGGTGAGAAGATTGCCATTTTCACGGATCATAAGAGTTTGAAATATTTCTTTACCCAAAAGGAGTTGAACATGAGACAAAGGAGATGGTTGGAACTAGTCTCCGATTATGATTGTGATATTCAGTATCATCCTGGGAAAGCAAATGTTGTTGCTGATGCTCTTAGTAGGAAGAACCAGAAGAAGACTTTGGATTTAAATGCTTTGAGTTTACCATTGTGGTCTTCTATTGAGAGTTTTGGTTTGGAAATCGTCCCTGAGAATTCTGATTTTATTCTTTCGCCATGACGGCAAGATCTGGTCTTAGAGATAAGATTGTTGCTCTGCAGAGTTCTGATCAGGAGTTTTTGACCAAAGTTGAGAAGATTTCTTCGAATCCTGAGTCGGACCCCGACTTTGGTATATCCATGGATGGTGCTTTGTTGTTTAGAGGAAGACTGTGTGTGCCTGCAAACGATGAAGTTAAGAATGAAATATTGAAGGAAGCACACCAGTCAGTCTTTACTGTACACCCGGAAGCACCAAGATGTACAAGGACTTGAAGGAACATTTTTGGTGGATTGGTCTAAAGGCGGATGTTGATGATTTTGTTGCCAAGTGTGAGACTTGCCAGCGTGTGAAAGCCGTTCGACAACCTCCATCTGGATTACTTCAACCCCTTCCTATTCCTAGTTGGAAGTGGGAAGATATCTCCATGGACTTTGTGACTAGCTTGCCTCGGACAAGTAAAGGCAATGACACCGTGTGGGTGATTGTTGATAGGTTGACCAAATCAGCCCATTTCATTCCTATGAAGATCACTCATACTGGATAAGCTAGCCAGGCTTTATGTGGATAATGTGGTTCGTCTGCATGGTGTGCCATTGAGTATTGTTTCGGATCGTGATCCTAGGTTCACCTCAAGGTTTTGGAATAGTTTGCGAGAAGGCCTTGGGAACCCAATTGAACTTGAGTACAGCTCATCATCCACGGTCCGATGGACAATCCGAGCGGACAATTCGGACATTGGAAGACATGCTCGATCTTGTGTGGTGGATATGGGTGGAAATTGGGATGAACACCTAGCTTTGGTTGAGTTTGCCTATAACAACGGTTATCAAGCAACAATAGGCATGGCTCCATTCAAGGCTTTGTATGGTAGTACTTGTAGGACACCTTTGTACTTGGATCGAGACAGTGTGAAAGAAAAGTCTTAGGTCCTGAGATGATTGAAGCTACAAGTGCTATGGTAGATATGATAAGAGAAAGGATTAAGTCCGCCTGATCGAGACAAATCTTATCCTGATAAGAGAAGGACCGATTTGGAATTTCAAGTTGGAGAGAAAGTCTTTCTGAAGGTCTCACCAATGAAGGGTGTGATGAGATTCAATGTTAAGGGAAAGCTTAGCCCTCGTTACATTGGACCTTTCGAGATTTTGGAAAAGGTTGGACCTGTTGCGTATCGATTAGCATTACCTCCGTCTCTTGCTGGTGTGCACAATGTGTTTCATATTTCGATGCTCCGAAAATACATAGAGAATCCGGAACACATTTTGCAGCAAGCACTGAAGGACTTAGTGCTGATTTGACCTATGATGAAGAACCGGCCGAAATCCTGGATAGGAAGGACAAGCAGCTGCGGAATCGCGCCATTCCTTTGGTGAAGATTCGGTGGAAGAACCATACCCCTGAAGAAGCTTCTTGGGAGAAGGAAGAAGACATGAAGGAGAAGTTTCCTTACCTCTTTGGAAGCACAGTACGCTTTCAATTTCGGGGACGAAATTTCTTTAAGGGGGGAGAATGTGAAACCCAGCCCTAACCTTGACCCGGAAACCTTGTTATTTGTAGGTCCGATGACCCGAAGTAAAGTAAGAAGTCAGCTTTGGGCCATCCCAGTGAGAGGACTTGGTGTCCGGCTTTGAATCCATGAAGGTTGATGATGAGGTTCTATTTATGGAAACAGAATCCTGATGAAGATCTAATTAGTTGATGGACTTGGAGTGCTCTCTATCTTGGTTTGAAGGCATTTCTACCTACTAGGTAAGTCACTTGACTTGTGTGCAAAACCCCTTTAGGTTTGGATTTGATCTGGGCCTTCAATTCCCTGTTTTGGCCTTCTTTGTCTGCATTGGTCGACTGATTGGTCGATCGGGCCAGTCGACCAATCCACTCGACCAATGGGTGCTTGTCTTTGGCAATTAGGTTGATTCTTGCTCTATTTAAGTCTAACCTCGAGTTCACTTCGTATTTGCTGCCTCCAAACCCTCTGGAGCAGACCAAAGACCTCTGCAAGTCATCTCTCTTGCATCCTTGGAGTTTTCTTGGCGGATCTTCGTCGGAACTCTTCTTTTTGCATCAAAAGGTATGTCTACTCTCTCTTCTTCTCCTCCATCTTTGTTTTTCTTTCCTTTTTGAGTTGAGACAGTAGAAGAGATGCTGCATCCTCTGTTGCAAACATCTCTGAACATGTTCTCATGATCATCCTAAGGATTTAAGGCTAGAACAATGATCTTAACCATGATCATTGCAAGCTTTTGAAGGATTCATGATCAAACCATGATTTAATCTCTGTTAATTTCCTAATCTGAATTCCGATCTCTTTGGATCTTCTTTCATTGATCATGTTAGTGGTTAATGGTTGTGTTTTCTTTCTATGATCCATAATCCATAGAATTCTAGTTGTTCTCTTCTACCTTACTATGTGTTCTTCATGATGCATGATAGTACATATATGGTAGGTTTTATTTCCTTATTTAGATTTATGCTTCTAAGCCTTATTCCATGAAGACCTATGCATGTTTTCATGTTTTCATTACCAAAAGCAATGATCCATCCTCCTATTGTTCTTGTCTTTGTTTTCTATTTCAAAATTCATCAAGATCCATGTTTGATTTATTTATGGTAACTTTTTGTTTCCTAATTTGGATCTTGATACCTTGATTTGATTAGTGTTTTGAGGTCCCCTATATGTTAGAATACTACTGATGTAGTCTACCCCTTGATTAGTACCCTTTTGAACCACCAAATTCGGATTTCATATCTCAAAACTCTGATTTTCTAAGCTCTGTCTCGCATTGGTCGATCGATTGGTCGATGGACCACTCGACCAATCCACTCGACCAATGAGTACAGCAACTCCGAATTGGTCCCGCTTTCGGATGTTTTGATATATATTCCGTTAGGGATCTTTCCTAATATGTTGTATATACTTGTTTAGGACCTTCTTCTCAAGTTTGCCAAGATCTTACTTGATTTCTTAGGATTCTTTGCGAGTTATAAAAGGTAAGGATGGTTATTTCCTTAATTACATAGATAGCATGAATCTAGTTTCTATATTTGAATATCATTAATATGTTTCCTAAATTAGATTCTTACAATGATATTCTCTTTGTTGCATAACTTTGATTACAGTAGCATTACTTATTCATATTGAATTGATTCATGTATGATTTACTTACCAATGTTATACAAGTGATTGTTATACTGATTTCTTTCCATATATGGAGTTACCATATATGTGATGATATGAATTGATGCATGTGTATGCTTACGTATGGTTTGGAAAGGAGAGGTGTCCTTTCGACACTTCTGTCCTTGGACTACTACGGGAATATTATGGGATATTTCCGGAGATGCCCTCTGGACACCTTCCTAAACTGTTGGATGACATATCTAGGATTTGTCTAGTAGTGTTTGGCTAGGATGTCCTGTTATGTCAGACCCTAATCGGAGGGGTATTGAGACCGAACGACCCGTGGTAGCAATGGGGATTCATGGGCGCTCAAGACCGGTAACCAACCCGTGAGAGGACAGGGAATCACATTGTGGGGGCCATTTATTGGTAGGGTTGCATATGGTTAGACTTGGGCTCACGGGCGCTTAAGACCGGTAACCAACCCGTGAGAGGACGTGAGAGCTTCCCGTTTACCATATGTGGATGATCAATAGGGTTGATGAGTCCGTAGTCCGAGTTGGTCGGTGCCATAGGATACGCCGACTCTAGTGTGAAGGATACCGGAAAGGATCGTCGGGGACGAGGAATGGAAGTATCTGGATCGACTTGATGTAACCAAGTAGAAGACTTGCATTTGGCTAGGTATTACCCCGACATGCGCCGGTCTTATACCAAATGGTTGTGAGAGAGTGTGTTGACTTAACCCCTGCCAAGGTTTGTCTCGAGGGATGAAGGACCCATTACCAATCGGCTGCTCAAGACCGGTGAAATGATCCGTGAGAGAATCCAAGATATCTTAAATGGTTGAGGATGTGAGTGGACTTTCCTAAAGAAGTACGGTGCTATGGCTTAAAGCATGTCTGCCAATAGAGACCAGCATACATAGAGTTAGATTCATTCATTCATTGTTTGTCTCATATCATATTGCATTTATGATTGTTCGGAATCCTGCCATTTATGTTATTATGGATTTTAATCGCCTTACTGAGTTTCTTTGAAACTCATTCCTTTATTGTACAATGTTGTTAGACTATCCTGCAGTCTTGAGTACTATGACGGTCCCTATGAGGAAGCGCGCAAGGCGAAGAGACATATCTCCAGGAAGGTGATTGCAGTTACCACAATTACTCTGAAGATCCCACGGGTGGTTATGCTCCGTACGATGCTTAGTCCGACCATTGAGTGGAAGCGTCCTTGTGCTATCTATGAGATCTACACCTACAAGGATGTCGTCTACAAAGTGGAGAATAATTTAGTTACCCAATGTACTTGCTACTGGGATTAGCTTTTATCTAGTTTATTCTTTCGAGCTACTTTTCCGCTGGTTGTAAAGTGGGATTTTTGCTTCACTTTACTTATCTGTTTGACACTCTGATTATATCTATTATTCCGATTCGTTTATGATTCATTCTTTCATTATTGGATCTATGATTTATCTTCCGCACTCTTGTTATGGTTGTTCATGATTATGTTATTGTTTATGTGGGAGGTTGATCACTCGATACCTGATCTTCGGGCTGTGGATCACACTCTCGGGTATGCCAGATAGGGTACCGGCTGGGAGGGCGTGACATTTGGTGTTGAGAAATACCTTAGCTTCTGATCCACGCCATCAAAGAAAAGTGGACCCTTCCTGGGAAGGACCTTATATGGTTGTAAGACCAGTCGGTTCAGGAGCTTACAAGCTGAAGAACATCACCACCTAGAAAGAGTTGGATCGTTCATGGAATGCCAAGCATCTCAAGAAATTTTATCCTTGATGATTTCAATTTTGTTCGTGATGTAACCAATTTCATCTCAATCAATGCAATTATGGGCTTTCAACAATTATCTTTTGATTGGGGGGCATCATACACCACACTCAAGAACAGATCCAACTACAAGGCATCGGATGAAAATCCGTGTGGGTCCTTCAACACTTATTGATTTTTTTCGGAATTTCTTAAGTCAAGGCATCGGATGAAAATCCGAGTGAGTTCCTTCCACAAGGCATCGGTTTAAAACCCGAGTGAGTTCCTTCTTAGACTTATTGAATTTTTGAAAAAATCCTTAAGTAAAGGCATCGGTTTAAAACCCGAGTGAGTTCCTTCTCAGACTTATTGTATTTCTCCGGAAATCCTTAAGTAAAGGCATCGGTTTAAAACCCAAGTGAGTTTCTTCTCAGACTTATTGTATTTCTCCAGAAATCCTTAAGTAAAGGCATCGGTTTAAAACCCGAATGAGTTCCTTCTCAGACTTATTGTATTTCTCCGGAAATCTTTAAGTAAAGGCATTGTTCTGAACAACTAAGACCTAGTGCAACAACGACTCAAGTGACTGGCAAAGTTCAGGATGAAGTTAATTTCTTACTTCTTCAAAAGACTGGAAGGGGCCAACCTTTACATCAAACATACACATGAGATTACAAGAGTTGGGATGCAATCTTCGTTCGGTCAAAAACGAAAGTCATCATCGGTGATCATTAAGAAATCAAACAAGATCAGAACAGCTTTGCCAGAACAAACACAAGAGTCAAGCAGCAACACGGATTCAAGAAGAAGAAGAGGAGGAACAGGGATTACAAAAGTATTTCAGTATGTACAAAATCCTCCACCATTTCATACTCTTTGTCCAGCTTGACCAGAAGAAGTATGGTCCTCGATCAAACTTGCATTCAGGGCAAGCTCTTCATAACTGAATCCTTCTAGGGGAGAATCCTCGAGATAATGCATAATATCCGGATCCGAAGGCGGAGGGTCGATTTTATCCTTGGTCCATTCAGGGAAAAGGAAGACCCAGATTGGCAAACACTTCAGGATGACAAACAACGTTGTAGGGAGTCGTATCAAAACGAGGATCTTTCCTTAGAATTGATTCCCATATTGCGTTCTCGCCATCCCGGTACGCCTGCAAGTTATAAGCATTCAACATGTCAACAAAGGGCTTACTATGTAAATACTTGAAGATGCAGGTTCTGCGAACGTCAGTTGGAAGGGATTCGGGCAAAGGAATGACAGCTTGCCTTTGAGGTAACACTTCAAAACCTTGGGCCCCTGACTTTCCCGCTTCTCGCTCCAATCGCCGGATCTTCTCCCTGGCATCATCCAAGTCTGAACGGAGACGCTCGATCACCGAGTTCTTTTCTCCTGCAACCTCCCAAGCTAATTTCCTAAGACGAGCAATCTCAGCGTCTTTGGCTTCGGAGTCCTCCCGAAGGCTGGAAACTTCATTACTCAGTTTACTGAGTTTAGAGGCTGCTTCCACTTGGTTATGGAAGTTCCCAGTGAGACTCCTGCAAACGACTTCCGAGTTAGTCAGGAGCAAAAGAATAATCTTCAGCATCAAAAGGAAACTGAAGAAAAACTTACATCACCAGTGACTTCATAAAGTCATCGTCTGGAAGTTTGGAAAGAACTCTGTTCTGGCTAGACATTTGAGCAGCAGTGCACCACTCCAACGCTTTGTCAAACTCGTTTGACACTAATTCAGAACTCCTCGAAGGACGAGAAGGATGAGCTACATCAAGAGAAGGGTGAGTTGCATCCTCCACCAACCGACGACGCTTCCTAGTGGCAAAATCCTCCAGCTCCAAAGAAGGAGAGGAAGAGGATGCCAAACAAGCTCTAGAGTTGGAAATAGAAGCAGCACTTGTTGGGGCCGCGCCTTCATCAGATGCCAACATAGTTGCCTCTGATGTCCGAAGAGTCTCCTTCGGAGAAGCCCGAATGGTATCTCTGGCAGGGGCATTAGCTGCACCATCAGCGACGGAGTGATCAAGATCTTCCTAGGAAGACCGAGCGATCTCTTCAGGCAGAGGGAGCATAGGAGTGGCATCAGTAGAAACTGTGGGAATCTCACCTGAAGATTCACCAACAACAGTCTCCTTACGCTTAGAGGATTCACCAGATGAAATCACCTCATTGGCCAAAACCTCCGTCAATGCTGGAACAATTTTCTTGCAGGACTTCACCCTAATAAAGTTTGGATCGATTCTGGGAGGCACTGCAAGCACAAAAAAAGCCGTATCTATAAAACCCAGCCCTAACCTTGACCCGGAAACCTTGTTATTTGTAGGTCCGATGACCCGAAGTAAAGTAAGAAGTCAGCTTTGGGCCATCCCAGTAGAGGACTTGGTGTCTGGCTTTGAATCCATGAAAGTTGATGATGAGGTTCTATTTATGGAAACTGAATCCTGATGAAGATCTGATTAGTTGATGGACTTGGAGTGCTCTCTATCTTGGTTTGAAGGCATTTCTACCTATTAGGTAAGTCACTTGACTTGTGTGCAAAACCCCTTTAGGATTGGATTTGATCTGGACCTTCAATTCCCTCGTTTTGGTCTTGTTTGTCGCATTGGTCGATCGATTGGTCGATCGGGCGCATCGACCAATCCACTCGACCAATGAGTGCTTGTCTTTGGCAATTAGGTTGTTCTTGCTCTATTTAAGTCCAATCTCGAGTCCACTTCGTATTTGCTGCCTCCAAACCCTCTCGGAACGAACCAAAGACCTCTCGCAAGTCATCTCTCTTGCATCCTTGGTGTTTTCTTGACGGATCTTCGTCGAAACTCTTCTTTTTGCATCAAAAGGTATGTCTACTCTCTCTTCTTCTCCTCCATCTTTGTTTTTCTTTCCTTTTTGAGTTGAGACAGTAGAAGAGATGCTGCATTCTCTGTTGCAAACATCTCTCGAACATGTTCTCATGATCATCCTAAGGATTTGAGGCTAGAACAATGATCTTAACCATGATCATTGCAAGCTTTTGAAGGAATCATGATCAAACCATGATCTAATCTTTGATTAAACTTCTAATCTGAATTCTGATCTCTTTGGATCTTCTTTGTTGATCATGTTAGTAGTTAATTACTGTGTTTTCTTTCCATGATCCATAATCTATAGATTTCTAGTTGTTCTCTTCTACCATACTATGTGTTCTTCATGATGCATGGTAGTTACATATATGGTAGGTTTTATTTCCTTATTTAGATTTATGCTTCTAAGCCTTATTCCATGAAGATCTATGTATGTTTTCATGATACCATTACCGAAAGCAATGATCCATCCTCCTATTGTTCTTGTCTTTGTTTTCTATTTCAAATTCATCAAGATCCATGATTGATTTAATTATGGTAACTTTTTGTTTCCTAATTTGGATTTTGATATCTTGATTTGATTAGTGTTTTGAGGTCCCCTATATGTTAGAATACTACTGATGTAGTCTACCCCTTGATTAGTACCCTTTTGAACCACCAAATTCGGATTTCATATCTTAAAACTCTGTTTTTTTTAGGCTATCGTCTCGCATTGGTCGACCGATTGGTCGATCGACCACTCGACCATCCACTCGACCAATGAGTACAGCAACTCCAGAATTGGTCTATGTTGGATGTTTTGGTATCTTTTCTGTTAGGGATCTTTCCTAATATGTTGTATATACTTGTTTAGGACCTTCTTCTCAAGTTTGCCAAGATCTTACTTGATTTCTTAGGATTCCTTTGCGAGTTATAAAAGGTAAGGATGGTTATTTCCTTAATTACATAGATAGCATGAATCTAGTTTCTATATTTGAATATCATAGATATGATTCCTAAATTAGATTCTTACAATGATATACTACTGTTGCATAACTTTGATTACAGTAGCATTACTTATTCATATTAAATTGATTCATGTATGATTTACTTACCAATGTTATACAAGTGATTGTAATTATTGATTTCTTTCCATATATGAAGTTACCATATATGTGATGATATGATTTGATGCATGTGTATGCTTAAGTATGGTTTGGAAAGGAGAGGTGTCCTTTTGACACTTCTGTCCTTGGACTACTACGGGAATATTATGGGATGTTTCCGGAGATGCCCTCTGGACACCTTCCTAAACTGTTGGATGACATATCTAGGATTTGTGTAGTAGTGTTTGGCTAGGATGTCCTGTTATGTCAGACCCTAATCGGAGGGGTATTGAGACCGAACGACCCGTGGTAGCAATGGGGATTCATGGGCGCTCAAGACCGGTAACCAACCCGTGAGAGGACAGGAATCACATTGTGGGGGCCATTTATTGGTAGGGTTGCATATGGTTAGACTTGGGCTCACGGGCGCTTAAGACCGGTAACCAACCCGTGAGAGGACGTGAGAGCTTCCCGTTTACCATATGTGGATAACCAATAGGGTTGATGAGTCCGTAGTCCGAGTTGGTCGGTGCCATAGGATACGCCGACTCTAGTGTGAAGGATACCGGAAAGGATCGTCGGGGACGTGGAATGGAAGTATCTGGATCTGACTTGATGTAACTAAGTAGAAGACTTGCATTTGGCTAGGTTTTACCCCGACATGCGCCAAGACTTATACCAAATGGTTGTGAGAGAGTGTGTTGACTTAACCCCCTGCCAAGGTTTGTCCTGAGGGATGAAGGACCCATTACCAATCGGCTGCTAAAGACCGGTGAAATGATCCGTGAGAGAATCCAAGATATCTTAAATGGTTGAGGATGTGAGTGGACTTTCCTAAAGAAGTACGGTGCTATGACTTAAAGCATGTCCGCCAATAGAGACCAGCATACATAGAGTTAGATTCATTCATTCATTGTTTGTCTCATATCATATTGCATTTATGTTTGTTCCGGAATCCCGCCATTTATGTTATTATGGATTTTTAATCACTTTTTACCGAGTTTCTTTGAAACTCATTCCTTTATTGTACAATGTTGTTAGACTATCCTGTCGGTACTGAGTACTATGACGGTCCCTATGAAGAAGCGCAAGGCGAAGAGGCATATCTCCAGGAAGGTGATTGCGGTTACCACAATTACTCTGAAGATCCCACGAGTGGTTATGCTCCGTACGATGCTTAGTCCGACCATTGAGTGGAAGCGTCCCTGTGCCATTTTTGAGATTTACACTTACAAGGATGTTGTCTATAAAGTGGAGAACAATTTAGTTACCCAATGTACTTGCTACTGGGATTAGATTTTGTCTAGTTTATTCTTTAGAGCTACTTTTCCGCTGGATGTAAAGTGGAATTTTTGCCTCACTTTACTTATCTGTTTGATACTCTAATTATATCTATTATTCTGATTCATTTATGATTCATTCTTTCTTTATTGGATCTATGATTTATCTTCCGCACTCTTGTTATGATTGTTCATGATTATGTTATTGTTTATGTGGGAGGTTGATCACTCGATACCTGATCTTCGGGCTGTGGATCACACTCTCGGGTATGCCAGATAGGGTACCGGCTGGGAGGGCGTGACAGTATCAGTATGAAAATCCAACAACATAAGGAAAAAGGGAAAACCCTAGTTCTCTATCAGATATGAACTACTCAAAATACCCATCAAGTAAACCCCAAATATTACTATTGTGGAGTTCACTCAGGGGGAAGGAGAGGGCAAAAAAGCTCACTTGTTTAGAAGCTGATAGAAAATATTGTTGGAGTACGAGGAATACGGATGCAGAGCAAGAAGACGGAATGTCGTTTTGCAAATGTAACTTGTAGATAGCAGGATAGATGGAGAGTACCCTTGAAGGACTTAAATAGCCTCAGGTAGTGAGGCGACGGTTGAGAGCCAAGGGCAACCAAAGGCCCAGATCAAAGAAACGCTTCGAATTCCTCAACAAGCAAGATCAACGATCGTAAGGAAGCCATGTGGAAATATGCACCTGATACGAGAATACCTCCAACCGTCGCACCACCATTTAAATAATGGTTGTATTACCAATTCATTGAAAGAAGTGAATGGTATACAAAGGCAGGGAAACGTTTGGACTTCGCAATAAATGAAAGAAAACGTGTGGATTTTGCAATAAATGAAGGAGTAGTGGGGAATAGAAGCTAAAGCATCTTTCCCAAACGTCTCTTCGTGATATCTTAAAGATTATCCCCTGTCAAGGTATACGAATTTAAGTGATAAGTTTTATCATTTATATTTGATTTCCAAGACAAGCTTTCGAATAGGAGAGGAAATATTGAGGCAATCATTGAAAAAGTTTCTTTTTTCATTAATGAGGAGGATCAATCTTTACAAAGAAGAAAAACTTCCTACGCTTCTTCCTCATTATCACCCGAAGAGTCCTGCACAGGAGAGCCTTTCTCAGGATCGTCATTATCAGGGTCCTTTGGAGAGCCTTCCTCAGGATTGTCATTATCAGGGTCCTTTTCAGCGGCGGCCTGTGATTTTTCTTCTTGAAGGGGTGGTTCATCAGCAAGATATTCCCTCATATTTCGGGTCAGCTGGAAAAGGATCATCCTCTTCCAAAGTCCAGTTGGGGAAGTCCAACTTAAGCTTCCCGAAGACCTCTTTGTGACACACCTCACGAAAGGGAGCTGTATCGAAGGAAGGAATAGATTCGAGGATCTTTTCCCAAACGTCATTCTGCCCCAAGCAGTAAGCTTGGATGTTGAAGGCGCCCAACAAGTTAGAGAAAGGAACGTTGTTAAGATACTTCCGAACACAATCCTTTCGAAGCTCAGGCTTGATATGCTCGGGTTTGCTAGGAATTGCCATCTTCAGTATATTGTCGTTCTCTATGGACTTAAGCTCAAGTCTGTCACCGAACAACGTGGCAGCTGCTTTCGCTTTCTTAGCCTCGCACTCGGCAGCAACAGTGCGGGCCTTTGAAGAGTCGAGGACCTTTTTCAAGGAGCTCATCTCCTCATCATGCTTCATCTGCAGCTCCTTGGCTGCTGCTGTCAGCCGATCTATTTCAGAATTGGCCTTCGCCAAATTCTCATCACAGGTCTGCAGCAAGGAGCCATTACGACCAACCCGGCTCAATGCTTCCATGTGTTGATAAAAGCTCAACACAGCATTCCTGGGGACGAGGAGATTATCAGAAGAATTCTTAAGAGATTATGAAAAACAATCAATGGAAGATCAGGAAGGTCGGTACCTGGTGGACTGACTAACAAGAGTATCATCGCTCAGGGCTTCAAAGTCCTGACGGTCAGCAGGCAGAAGACTGAGGGAACTCCATTCTGCGGCTTTCTCAGGGTCCTGTGTCACCCTATCAGTCTGCTTCAGTGTCCACTGAGGCATGAAGACCTCTTCACCATCTTCAGTATTTTTGGATTTTTTATGGAAGGAAGCATCAACAGTATCGTGCTTCCTTTTGGTTCGAGCGGCGGAGGAGATGTTTCGCCTCTCCACCATTGGCTTTTTCCCTTTTCCCGAAGCGTCAACCACGGGCTTTAAGTTCCTGATACCCTTGTAAGAAGGGTCAGGAGAGGGAACAGAAACCTCTTGTTCGGCAGTGAAGGCTCGGGGCGACCGTTGCTCAGCTGTTACAACGGCCCTGGCAGCCTTTGCCCAAAGATGCTCAGGGTTCATTCTTGGTGGCACTGCAAAGAAAAACAAGAATCAGAATTGCAAAAAGACATATCACTCTTAGAAAATTGAAGGATGATGGTTAAGAAGCTCACAATGAGCCAATCCCCAATACTGAAGGATGGAGTTGTACTCCCCCCTCAAGTCCATGTATCTCCTGATACCATGGAATTGATTTGATCTTCTTGGCAGCCGTCTCGTCTTCTTTGGATAAGGGATTACTTTCAGAGTATGGAGTATATTGTTTCTAGATGATCGGGAAGTTGAGATCTGACTGAGGCATTGGACAGAAAAAGTATTGTTCGCGCCATCCTTTGTGATTGGAAGGGCAAGTTCCTTTGGCAAGAATGCTGCCCCTCCAGTCAAGCTCAGTCTTATTACGCTTAGAGAGCACAACCCAACCAGGAGGATGGGAAATAGAAAGAAGATGAAAGTGCACAAAAAGTGCAAGAGAAGGCGTAAGGCCAAGTTCAAAGCATAAACCCAGGAAGCCGACTGTGAAACCCAGCCCTAACCCTGACCCGAAAACCCTGTTGTTTGTAGGTCCAGCAACCCGAAGTAAGGCAAGAAGTCAACTTTGGGCCATTTCAGTTGCAGACTTGATGGCTGGAGTGGAATCCTTGAGTATGGATGTCAGTGCCCCTTCTATGGAAACTGCACACTGATGAAGATTGGATTAGTTGATGGACTTGGAGTGCTCTCTGTATTGGTTCGAAGGCATTTCTACCTACTAGGTATGTCACTTTAGGTGTGTGCAAAACCCCTTGATGTTTGGACTTGATCTGAGCCTTCAATTCCCTGTTTTGAAGTTGTTGTTCTGATTGGTCGACTCATTGGTTGACTGGATCAGTCGACCAATCAATCGACCAATTGATTCTGTTTTCGAAATTTGAATTGTGGCTACTCTATTTAAGTCTAATCTCGGGAGTACTCTGCCTCATCTGCCTCCTAAGCCTCTGGAACGAGTTAGAACCCTATTCTAATCGATTCCCTTGCATCCTTGGTTGATATCTCGCAAGAACTCAAGCAATCTTCATCCTCCTGCATCAAAGGTATGTGTATGATCTCTTTCCTCTCTATCTCTGATTTTCTTTTCTTAAATTTGTACTTGATTGAGATCAGGAAGATGATGCTGCATTCTTGCAACCATCTATTCTATGATCTCATCATGTTCCTTGAGATCCATGATCATCATCATGATCTCAACCCTTGCCAATTGAATCCTGAAAACCCTAACCCTTGAAACCCTATCTTTGTGTGGTCATCTGGAGAACCTTTGGTAATTCCCCATGAGAGTGAAACCTCTTGGGTAAAAGTTATATGAACCTAAACTTTATCATTGAATGATTCTTCTTGTTATTTTTGACTAACAATTTACCTCCCTTCATCCGGAACTCTCAACCTTTTCATGGGAACCAAAAAGGGTGAAACCCTAATTTCTTGGGTAAGATCAAGAACCCCTATTTTGATCATATTAGAAGACCCTCACTTTATCTTCTTTACTAGAATTGTAACCTATTAATTTTAATTCCTTACCCTTGATCATAATATATTTTTCCTTCATAATCTATGTTTAACCTAATTAGGTTAACTTTCTGGTTCCTGAGTTGTGACCTGGAAACTTGATTTGATTATTGGTTTGTTGTCCTCTATAAACTTAGATGTTTCCATTAAAGTTTCCCCCTTATTTTGTACCCTTTTGAACCACCAAATTCAGATTCATATTCTACAAAATTCTGATTTTTGAAGGCTACTGTCTCTGTTGGTCGACTCATTGGTCGATCAGGGCGATAGACCAATCAGTCGACCAATGGGTACAGCAACCCCATTCTTGGTCTATTTTGATTGAATTGTAATCTTTCCTTCTATGTATCTTTCCTAACTCATAGTATACACTTGTTTAAGACTCTTTTCTCAGGTTTAGTCAAGGTCTTACTTGATTCTCTAAGTTCCTTTACGAATTAGAAGGTAAGGACAGTTATTTCCTTAACTACATAGATTACTTATTCTCTGGTTTCTACTTTGTGAAACTATGAGATTACCTACTGTTGTTGTACTTTAATTCTGATCTCCTACTGTGAGAACAGTAGTACTTGTTTATATCATCTTTTTCATTATTCATGTTATATCAATTACTTATTACTGCTTAATCTGATTTTGCTTTTACATTCTCTTTTATATGATGAACTACTGGTTGTGTATGTCATGACTGATCTGAGAATGTGTTTGATTAAGTTTGGTTTGGGATTGGGAGGTGTCCTTTTGACACTTCTGTCCTTGGACATTATCGGAAATAGTATGGGATGTTTCCGAGGTTGCCCATCGACACTTTCCTGGATCATTGGTTGTCATACCTAGGGCTGTCTAGCAGTGTTTGGTTAGGTTATACCCCTGTTATATCAGACCCGATTCGGAAGGGTATTGTGTAAAACCCAGCCCTAACCTTGACCCGGAAACCTTGTTATTTGTAGGTCCAGTGACCCGAAGTAAAGTAAGAAGTCAGCTTTGGGCCATCCCAGTGGAGGACTTGGTGTCTGGCTTTGAATCCATGAGAGTTGATGATGAGGTTCTATTTATGGAAACTGAATCTTGATGAAGATCGGATTAGTTGATGGACTTGGAGTGCTCTCTATCATGGTTTGAAGGCATTTCTACCTATTAGGTAAGTCACTTGATATGTGTGCAAAACCCCTTTAGGATTGGATTTGATCTGGGTCTTCAATTCCTGTTTAGGAGTTCTTTGAACCGATTGGTCGACTGGACCAGTCGACCAATCCACTCGACCAATGGGTGTTGTCTTTGGCAATTAGGTCTTGCTTGCTCTATTTAAGTCCAATCTCGAGTCTACTTCGTATTTTCTGCCTCCAAACTCTTTGGAATGAACCAAAGACCTCTGCAAGTCATCTCCCTTGCATCCTTGGTGTTTTTCTTGACGGATCTTCGTCAAAACTCTTCCTTTTGCATCAAAGGTATGCCTACACTCTCTTCTTCTCCTCCATCTCTGTTTTTCTTTCCTTTTTGAGTTGAGACAGTAGAGGAGATGCTGCATTCTCTGTTGCAAAGATCTCTGGACTTGTCTCTCATGAACTTCCTAAGGATTAATGGCTAATGCAATGATCTTAACCATGATCATTGCAAGCTTTTGAAGGAATCATGATCAAATCATGATCTTGTCTTTGTTTATCTTTTGATTTGAATTCTGATCTCCTTAGATCTACTATATTGATCATGTTAGTAGTCAATTGCTGTGTTTTCTTTTCATGATCCATGATCTATCAATCTCTAGTTGTTTCTCTTCTACCATACCATGTTTTCTTCATGAAGCATGATAGTTACATATATGGTAGGTTTTGTTTCCTTATTTAGATTTATGCTCTTAGGTCTATTTTCTTGAAGATCTAAGTATGCCTTTCATGATACCTTTACCTGAATCAATGATTCATTCTCCTATTGTTCTTGTCTTTGACTTCTATCTTGAATTCTTCAAGAACCATGATTGATCTAATTATGGTAACTTTTTGTTTCCTAATTTGTATCTTGATGACTTGATTTGATTAGTGTTTTGAGATCCCCTATATGTTAGGATACTACTAATGTAGTTTACCCCTTGATTAGTACCCTTTTGAACCACCAAATTCGGATTTTATATCTCAAAACTCTGATTTTATAGGCTACTGTCTGCATTGGTCGACTGATTGGTCGACTGGGGCAGTAGACCAATCCAATCGACCAATGAGTACAGCAACTCCAGAATTGGTCTGTTTTGGATGTTTTGGTATCTTTTCTATTAGGGATCTTTCCTAATATGTTGTATACACTTGTTTAGGACCTTCTTCTCAAGTTTGTCAAGATCTTACTTGATTTCTTAGGATTCCTTTGCAAGTTATAAAAGGTAAGGATGGTTACTTCTTTAACAACATAAATTGCATATCTTAGTTTCTATATTTGAATCTTGTTAATTTATTTCTTTAATTAGATTCTTATAATGTTATACTACTGTGGTACTGTCTTGATATCAGTAGCATTACTTATTTATATTGAATTGACTCATGTATGATTTACTTACCAGTTATATATAAGTTAATTGTAATTATTGATTTCTTTCCATATATGAAGTTACCATATATGTGATGATATGAATTGATGCTTGTGTATGCTTAAGTATGGTTTGGAAAGGAGAGGTGTCCTTTTGACACTTCTGTCCTTGGACAACTACGGGAATATTATGGGATGTTTCCGGAGATGCCCTCTGGACACCTTCCTAAACTGTTGGATGACATATCTAGGACTGTCTAGTAGTGTTGGGCTTGGATGTCCCGTTATGTCAGACCCTAATCGGAGGGGTATTGAGACCGAACGACCCATGGTAGCAATGGGGATTCATGGGCGCTCAAGACCGGTAACCAACCCATGAGAGGACAGGAATCACATTGTGGGGGCCATTTATCGGTAGGGTTGCATATGGTTAGACTTGGGCTCACGGGCGCTCAAGACCGGTAACCAACCCATGAGGGGACGTGAGAGCTTCCCGTTTACCATATGTGGATAACCAATAGGGTTGATGAGTCCGTAGTCAGGGACTATGAGGACTCTAGTGTGAAGGATATCGGAAAGGATCGTCAGGGACGAGGAATGGACGTATCTGGATCTGACTTGATGTAACTAAGTAGAAGACTTGCATTTGGCTAGGCTTTACCCTGACATGCGCCGGTACTTAGACCAATGGTGATGTGAGAGAGTGGTGACCTATACCCCCAGCCATGGAATGTCCCGAGGGATGCCGGACCCATTACCAACTGATAATGAGTGATTGAGACCTTCCTAAAGAAGTACGGTGCTATGACTTAAAGCATGTCTGCCAATAGAGACCAGCATATGTAGAGTTAGATTCATACATTCATTGTTTGTTTCATACCATATTGCAATTATGTTTGTTCTGAAATCCTGCCATTTATGTTATTATGGATTTAACTGCCTTACTGAGTTTCTTTGAAACTCATTCCTTTATTGTACAATGTTTGTTAGACTATTCTACAGGTACTGAATATCATGATGGCCCGTATGAAGAAGCGCAAGGAGAAGAGGCATATCTCCAGGAAGGTGATTGCGGTTACAACAATTACACTGAAGATCCCGCGGGTGGTTATGCTCCGTACGATGCTTAGTCCGACCATAGAGTGGAAGCGCCCTTGTGCCGTTTATGAGATTTATACTTATAGGGATGTTGTCTATAAGATTGAGAACAATTTAGTTACCTATTGTACCTGCTATTGGGATTAGATTCTATCTTGCTTATTCTCTTTTAGAACTACTTTTCCGCTGGTTGTAGAGTGGGATTTCGCCTCACTTTACTTATCTGATTTAGACACTCTTATTTTATCTAGTACTCTGATTTATATATGATTCATCCTTTTCTTATATGGATCCATGGTTTATCTTCCGCACTTTTATTATTATTGTTCATGATTATGTTATTGTTTATGTGGGAGGTTGATTACTCGATACCTGATCTTCGGGCTGTGGATCACACTCTCGGGTATGCCAGATAGGGTTCCGGCTGGGAGGATGTGACATATTGAGACCGAACGACCCGTTGTAGCAATGGGGATTCGTGGGCACTCAAGATCGGTAACCAATCCGTGAGAGGACATGGATCACATTGTGGATACTCGAAAGAGGCCATTTATTGGAGGGTTGCATATGGCTAGACTTGGGCTCATGGGCGCTTAAGACCGGTAACCAACCCGTGAGAGGACATGAGAGCTTCCCGTTTACCATTTGTGGATAATCAATAGGGTTGATGAGTCCGTAGTCAGGGATTATTAGGACTCTAGTGGAAAGGATATCGGAAAGGATCACCAGGGGCGAGGAATGGAAGTATCTGGACCTAAGTTGATGTAACTGAGTAGATGACTTGCATTGGGCTAGGCTTTTCCCTGACATGTGCCAGTAATTATGCCAAATGGTTGTGAGAGAGAGTGTTGACTTAACCCCCTGCCATGGTTTGTCCTGAGGGATGTCAGACCCACTACCAAAAGGCGTTGTGTGATTGACCTACCCAAAGAAGTATGGTGCTATGACTTACAGCATGTCTACCATAGAGACCAGCATACATAGAGTTTAGATGCATACATACCTTACTTGTTTCATATTGCATTGCATCTTGTTATGGTTTGCTTCCATGTTATTTATGTTGTTATGGATTAACTACCTTACTGAGTTTCTTCATGTCACATCCTCCCAGCCGGTACCCTATCTGGCATACCCGAGAGTGTGATCCACAGCCCGAAGATCAGGTATCGAGTGATTAGGTCAATCTTCTTGATGAATGCAGATGACATGAACGAATGAGATGCACCCGTATCAAATAAGACAAATGCAGAAATAGAAACAACTAACAATGTACCTGTAATCACTTCATGGCTTGGATCCTGCTCAGCACTGGAAATACTGAACACTCTACCAGAGGGAGGAGTAGGAGCACTCTTCACCACTGGAGCAGGGCACTGGACAGGCCGCCTCGGACAGGCACGAGCGAAATGACCAGCTTGCTTGCAGTAAAAACAAACAGGATTGCTGGGTCTAACTGGGGTAGCTGCAACAGGGGGCTTCTGGACAAAAGGCCTAGGATTCGCATTCACAGGCCTAGCACTTGCACTCACTGGTGGTCGGTTTCCGCCATACTGTCTAAACTGGCCGGGCTGCTGAAAACCCGAGTTCTGACCTACACTCCTAGGCTGTAAAGTAGGAGTGGGGTAGGGTGTAGGTCTCACAAAACGCCGATCATTACGATCCACCAACCCAGAGTTCCTTGGCTGCCGGGGCCTTTGCACACGTGCACTTTCCTTCTCTCGTTTCTTCCAACTTCTTCGAGTTCCGCACCACTTGAGCATAGCTCACTATAGGCTGGATCGTGAGGTAAGCTTTAATGGCAGGCGGCGCAGTCCTTTGAAGAACTTCTTCACTTTGGCGAGATCGACCTTCGAGAGAATCTGAGCAAAGAAATGAAGCTCCTCAAACTTCGTTGGTACTCCAACACGGACATAAATCCTTGTGTGAGAACCATAAACTCAGCTTCCTTCGCATCTTTCACCGCCTCGGGGAAATAATTCAAGCAAAAAGCCTCTTTGAACAACTCCCAAGTTACAACTCCTGCATGCAAACCTTCCAAAAAAGGACGAGTGGAGGTCCACCATGCATCAGCTTCTTGTTGCAACTTCTGTTCGGTAAACAGAATCTTCTGAGCTTCCGAGCATTGCAGATGTCGGAAAGCCTTCTCCAACTCACGAAGCCACTTGTTAGGAAACAAGGGGTCCTTGGTAACTCCAGTGAAAGTGGGTACTTGCATCTTCGTAAAACTCTCCATCAAAGTAGTATGAGGAGTTCCAACTAAACCTCCCGCATTCAGGACTGCAGCATGAGGATTCACATTAGCACCAGTTCGAGTCTCATTGTGCAGAGTCATGAAACCCACCAACATCTGGTTGAACTGAGCTTCTTGCTGCTGCATCATATTGCCCATAATATTGGCAATATCACGGAAGCTTCCAACATTCGGGGCACCGGGTATCTCATGGGTACCCTGATCAAC
The DNA here is from genome assembly GCF_041222555.1 of Hakea prostrata. Taxonomy (NCBI): domain Eukaryota; kingdom Viridiplantae; phylum Streptophyta; class Magnoliopsida; order Proteales; family Proteaceae; genus Hakea; species Hakea prostrata. The sequence goes on along the minus strand of NC_142606.1, from coordinate 42,138,728 downwards.
ATTAGGTATCTCACCACCTCCATGAGGTATTTCACCACCTCCCTGAGGTATTTCACCACCTCCTTGACCACTGGATTCACCACGCCCACTTCTCATAGTAACCATTCTGCAAAACTGAGAACATCAAAATACCGAATTTCGAAGTTTCAACATAAACCACAAGTCCAAATGATTTGAAAACTTAAATCATGCTTAAATATATCCATATAGTCATCAAACAATAATCCATAAGGCAAAAATCACATTTTCCAAAAATTCAACAGCAAATGAGGTCTCTGTGACCATTGGTCGAGTGATTGGTTGACTGACCCAGTCGACCAATGAGTCGACCAATCAAGATTTAATGCGAAAATTCGCATTATAAGCCTCATTTCCACATTCCAACTTCATTTTATCCTCTTTCAAAGGTGAGAGAGCTCTAGGGAAAGTCTCCAAAGGTTCTTACAAGTGTTCTTGAGGTGTTTTTGCTTCAACAACAACACTTCAACACACAACCATCACAAACAAGGTAAATCTTTCATTCTTTCCTCCATTTTCATCTTCTCATGCTTGCATTTCCATCAAAACCATGCTTTGCTTGTATCCAATGCTAGAAATCATGCTTAGGAATGCTTAGAAACATATTCCTTAGGTTTTAAACACAATGTCATGCATAGACAACAAGTTCTAACATATTGGTGTTCATCTCGCAACGTTTTCGTACCGAAATTGTTATCTTTAGAAAATTTTCGTTTTCTCACAAACCGCTTGAAATTTCCGCACGAAATCAAATGCTACATGCTCAAGATGATATTGTAGATAGGTCCATAAAGTTTGATTTAACCAATTTCAACTTTTCAAAAATTCAATTTTGACCTAAATTGCAAAATCCCCAAATTTTCCTTCTTGCTGAATTTTTCACTTTAATTCAAGTTTTCAATCGATTTTCTTCAAACAAACTTCATAGACATGAAATTCCAAGTATTGCGCACATGCTAGTATGTTCAAATCAAATTTTCCCCAAATTTGAAATTTTCCAAAAAATTACGAAAATACCCTTTTGGCTCAAATCTTAAAGTAGCACTAACTGGAAATGTCTCTTGTCTCTTTCACAGATACACACTATGCAGAGGGGAGGGCGAGGACGAGGTAGAGGTCGTGGTCGCATTGTAGGGGCACTTAGGGGCAGAGGTCAGGTTCCTTCAGAGCCTAAACAGGAGGTTCGGAGACCGGACATGTTCGACACACCTCAGGCCGAGTTTTTGTACGAGGCCTACTTCAGTTACTGTAACATCGAGTTGGGACGCCTGCTTTACCTACGCCAGCTCAGAGTCTTTAGGATTCGGCAGAGATTCGACACGTTGCGGTGGGACTCATCTCTTCACCGAGGATCCGCCGGTATACCCGGAGCTAGTGAGGTTGTTCTTCAAGCAACCTTACCTACACAGAGGAGGCTCGAGGTCAAGGACATCCACTTAGACTTGTCCTAAGGAGCAGGGTCTTCCAGACTCAGATTTGCTTTTCCACCCGAGCACTGGCTGAGATCTTGCAAGTTCCTTACTATCCACAGCAGTGTGTGTGGATACCTGCAGGAGCAGATTTGGACAGCTATCTGATGCCGTACGAGCTACGCGAGATATGCTCTACACTATGGGATAGTCGTCGATGCTTCACTCCGTGGACTAGCGGACGGATGACGGATTCTGCACGGAATATCGGTCTCATAGTCGGCCGAAACATTATGTTGAACGCCGGACATCACCATCGGGTCACAGTGATGGAGGCCTTAGTCATCTACCGCATCTACATGGGCTTCGAGATCGATCTCTCCTACATCATTCAGCAGGTCATGCTGGACTTGGTTCTACGGCCTAGCATGCGGAACCTTTGCTATGGGAGGCTACTGACCTTGATCTTCGGGCATTTCGGGGTGAGTTTCGAGGATACACCGGTGGACACCGGTTCACGGGGATACGTCATCGGGACTCGGACCATTCGTCGATGAGACTACAGCAGCGATCGAGAGATATCCTCGGTCCGGAGGGTGAGGATGATGAGGAGTCGAGGATGAGGATCAGGAGTCGAGAGGATGAAGGAGAGGATATCGGTCCCGATAGTGATGATCAGGCCGGAGACGATACAGAGATGCACGAGGCTGAGCCAGTGCATCACGAGTTTCCTTCATCACACTTCGAGGCAGGTGGCCCTTCTCATGCAGTTCCAGAGACTTCAGATCTTGGGGCACAGATGAGATCGATGACTTCCATGCTAGAGAGGATGGAGGTCGGGACAGAGCAGATGTATGAGAGGATGGAGTCATGACAAGATAGGATAGAGCATCAGGTGACTCAGCTAGCGGAGGAGTTCGAGCATACGAGAGATCGGAGAAGATCACCTAGATAGACCGTACCCTAGGGTTTTCATTTATGCATTTCAGATGTAATCGTTGTAAAAGCTTTTGAAATTAATGAAGTTCATTTTGTTTCACTTAATTATTGTATATTATGCACCTTTCTTTTATTTGCATTAGTGACATTTGTTTAAGTATAATTATGGTATGTTATTCGGATATGTTCTGTTATGCTTCATAGGTTAAGTTTCTAATCCAAGTGTTCTATTATTCACTTCTAAGAGTAGAGGAGTCATTTCAGATCTATGACTCAGGAATGTTCAGTTATTGTCTTTTGTGGTTAGGATTTCCTCGAACCTTGGGCTATGATACCAATCAGTCACATCCTCCCAGCCGGTACCCTATCTGGCATACCCGAGAGTGTGATCCACAGCCCGAAGATCAGGTATCGAGTAATCAACCTCCCACATAAACAATAACATAATCATGAACAATAATAATAACAGTGCGAAAGATAAACCATAGATCCAAATAAGAAAAGAATGAATCATATATAAATCAGAGTACTAAACATAATCAGAGTGTCTAAATCAGATAAGTAAAGTGAGGCGAAATCCCACTCTACAACCAGTGGAAAAGTAGTTCTAAAAAAAAATGAGCAGGATAGAATCTAATCCCAATAGCAGGTACAATAGGTAACTAAATTGTTCTCAATCTTACAAACAATATCCCTATAAGTATAAATCTCATAAACGGCACAAGGGCGCTTCCACTCTATGGTCGGACTAAGCATCGTATGGAGCATAACCACTCGCGGGATCTTCAGTGTAATTGTCATAACCGCAATCACCTTCCTAGAGATATGCCTCTTCTCCTTGCGCTTCTTCATACGGGCCGTCATGATATTCAGTACCTGTAGAATAGTCTAACAAACATTGTACAATAAAGGAATGAGTTTCAAAGAAACTCAGTAAGGCAGTTAAATCCATAATAACATAAATGGCAGGATTCCAGAACAAACATAAATGCAATATGGTATGAGACAAACAATGAATGTATGAATCTAACTCTACATATGCTGGTCTCTATTGGCAGACATGCTTTAAGTCATAGCACCGTATTTCTTTAGGAAGGTCTCAATCACTCATCATCAGTTGGTAATGGGTCCGGCATCCCTCGGGACATTCCATGGCTGGGGGTATAGGTCACCACTCTCTCACATCACCATTGGTCTAAGTACCGGCGCATGTCAGGGTAAAGCCTAGCCAAATGCAAGTCTTCTACTTAGTTACATCAAGTCAGATCCAGATACGTCCATTCCTCGTCCCTGACGATCCTTTCCGATATCCTTCACACTAGAGTCCTCATAGTCCCTGACTACGGACTCATCAACCCTATTGGTCATCCACATATGGTAAACGGGAAGCTCTCACGTCCCCTCACGGGTTGGTTACCGGTCTTGAGCGCCCGTGAGCCCAAGTCTATCCATATGCAACCCTACAAATAAATGGCCCCCACAATGTGATTCCTGTCCTCTCACGGGTTGGTTACCCGTCTTGAGCGCCCATGAATCCCCATTGCTACCACGGGTCGTTCGGTCTCAATACCCCTCCGATTAGGGTCTGACATAACGGGACATCCAAGCCCAACACTACTAGACAATCCTAAATATGTCATCCAACAGTTTAGGAAGGTGTCCAGAGGGCATCTCCTTTCCAAACCATACTTAAGCATACACAAGCATCAATTCATAACATCACATATATGGTAACTTCATATATGGAAAGAAATCAATAATTACAATCAACTTGTATATAACTGGTAAGTAAATCATACATGAGTCAATTCAATATAAATAAGTAATGCTACGATATCAAGACAGTACCACAGTAGTATAACATTATAAGAATCTAATTAAAGAAATAAATTAACAAGATTCAAATATAGAAACTAAGATATGCAATTTATGTTGTTAAAGAAGTAACCATCCTTACCTTTTATAATTTGCAAAGGAATCCTAAGAAATCAAGTAAGATCTTGACAAACTTGAGAAGAAGGTCCTAAACAAGTGTATACAACATATTAGGAAAGATCCCTAACAGAAAAGATACCAAAACATCCAAAACAGACCAATTCTGGAGTTGCTGTACTCATTTGTCGATTGGATTGGTCTACTGCCCCAGTCGACCAATCAGTCGACCAATGCAGACAGTAGCCTATAAAATCAGAGTTTTAAGATATAAAATCCGAATTTGGTGTTTCAAAAGGGTACTAATCAAGGGGTAAACTACATTAGTAGTATCCTAACATATAGGGGACCTCAAAACACTTATCAAATCAAGTCTTCAAGATACAATTTAGGAAACAAAAAGTTACCATAATTAGATCAATCATGGTTCTTGAAGAATTCAAGATAGAAATCAAAGACAAGAACAATAGGAGAATGAATCATTGATTCAGATAAAGGTATCATGAAAGGCATACTTAGATCTTCAAGAAAATAGACCTAAGAGCATAAATCTAAATAAGGAAACAAAACCTACCATATATGTAACTATCATGATTCATGAAGAAAACTTGGTATGGTAGAAGAGAAACAATAGAGATTGATAGATCATGGATCATGAAAAGAAAACACAGCAATTGACTACTAACATGATCAACATAGTAGATCTAAGGAGATCAGAATTCAAATCAGAAGATAAACAAAGACAAGATCATGATTCCTTCAAAAGCTTGCAATGATCATGGTTAAGATCATTGCATTAGCCATTAATCCTTAGGGAGATCATGAGAGAAAAGTCCAAAGATGTTTGCAACAGAGAATGCAGCATCTCCTCTACTGTCTCAACTCAAAAAGGAAAGAAAAACAGAGATGGAGGAGAAGAAGAGAGTGTAGGCATACCTTTGATGCAAAAGGAAGAGTTTTGACGAAGATCCGTCAAGAAAAACACCAAGGATGCAAGGGAGATGACTTGCAGAGGTCTTTGGTGTGAAATCCAGCCCAAACCTAGCCAGGACACCCTATCTATTTTGGGTGAAGAAAGGTTATTTTAATGTTACATCTTGAAGTTGGACCTTGATTCCAGTGTTCTATCTCCTTCTTCTCTCTTTTCTTCTTCATACTGTTCTATCTTGATGTTTTGATTGTGGAGAAGGTGTTACACTACTATAACTACCTATTCTCTAATCTCCTTATGTCTTAGAGTGAACTCCCAATCACTCTATGCATTCCTTGAAACCACATGGTGAATCTCTTCAATTCTTCACTGATTTTGATTGAGTTTTGGACAGCATGATCATTCTACTGTAGCTTCTTTTCTCATTAATGTTTAACATGTTTGATCTTAGCCTTTACTGCTGTTCCAATGTGTTTCATCTCCTTGAATCAATTCCCCTTTCTTTCTAACCATATTAGTCTTCTATGTTGACCATTGATATAAGCATTCTAGTAAGTTTCTATTTTTGATTCCTCTCATTCTAGGATTAGTATTCTTTTGATTTTCTATTTAGTTATTCTTGCCTCTGATATGTTCTTGATATTACATTAGAGAGAAGCCTTGTTCTCTCTAATTCTACCCTTGAATCCATGATGAGTTTGCTATGAGAACCATGTTGTTTCCAATTTAGAAACTCATGTTTCCAATTTATAAAGTACTGATTTTTGGACCATGGATGATGTCAAATTCATGCTAGATAGTCTTAGTATGTTTGTGTGAAGTTCCCTTTCGAATTTCGAATCAATCGGACTTCAAAAGAAGAAGTTATGACCAAAACAGTGCAATCTGTACCTTGCTGTCTCCATTGGTCGACTGGGCCAGTAGACCAATCCAATCGACCAATGAGATCTGTTTTCCAGATTTAGGTCTTTCTTGCTCTATTTAAGTCCAATCTCAGGATTAGTTCGTCTCCTCTGCCTCCTAAGCCTCTGGAACGAGTTAGAACTCCATTCTAATCAATTTCCTTGCATCCTTGATTGATCTCTCGCAAGAACTCAAGTAATCTTCTTCCTCTTGCATCAAAGGTATGTCTACACTCTCTTCTTCTTCTCCATCTCTTTTTTTCTTTCCTTTTTGAGTTGAGACAGTAGAGGAGATGCTGCATTCTCTGTTGCAAACATCTCTGGACTTGTCTCTCATGATCTTCCTAAGGATTAATGGCTAATGCAATGATCTTAACCATGATCATTGCAAGCTTTTGAAGGAATCATGATCAAATCATGATCTTGTCTTTGTTCATCTTTTGATTTAAATTCTGATCTTCTTAGATCTACTATATTGATCATGTTAGTAGTCAATTGCTGTGTTTTCTTTACATGATCCATGATCTATCAACCTCTAGTTGTTTCTCTTCTACCATACCATGCTTTCTTCATGAATCATGATAGTTACATCTATGGTAGGTTTTGTTTCCTTATTTAGATTTATGCTCTTAGGTCTATTTTCTTGAAGATCTAAGTATGCCTTCCATGATATCTTTATCTGAATCAATGATTCATTCTTCTATTGTTCTTGTCTATGATTTCTATCTTGAATTCTTCAAGAACCATGATTGATCTAATTATGGTAACTTTTTGTTTCCTAATTTGTAACTTGAAGACTTGATTCGAATAGTGTTTTGAGGTCCTCTATATGTTAGGATACTACTAATGTAGTTTACCCCTTGTTTAGTACCCTTTTGAACCACCAAATTCGGATCTTATTTCTTAAAACTCTGATTTTGTAGGCCACTGTCTTCATTGGTCGACTGATTGGTCGACTGGGGCAGTAGACCAATCCAATCGACCAATGAGTACATCAACTCCAGATTTGGTCTGTTTTGGATGTTTTGATATCTTTTCTATTAGGGATCTTTCTTAATATGTTGTATACACTTGTTTAGGACCTTCTTCCCAAGTTTGTCAAGATCTTACTTGATTTCTTAGGATTCCTTTGCAAGTTATAAAAGGTAAGGATGGTTACTTCTTTAACAACATAAATTGCATATCTTAGTTTCTATATTTGAATCTTGTTAATTTATTTCTTTAATTAGATTCTTATAATGTAATACTATTGTGGTACTGTCTTGATATCAGTAGCATTACTTGTTTATATTAAATTGACTCATGTATGATTTACTTACCAGTTATATACAAGTTGATTGTAATTATTGATTTCTTTCCATATATGAAGTTACCATATATGTGATGTTATAAATTGATGCTTGTGTATGCTTAAGTATGGTTTGGAAAGGAGAGGTGTCCTTTTGACACTTCTGTCCTTGGACTACTACGGGAATATTATGGGATGTTTCCGGAGATGCCCTCTGGACACCTTCCTAAACTGTTGGATGACATATTTAGGACTGTCTAGTAGTGTTTGGCTAGGATGTCCCGTTATGTAAGACCCTAATCGGAGGGGTATTGAGACCGAACGACCCGTGGTAGCAATGGGAATTCATGGGCGCTCAAGACCGGTAACCAACCCGTGAGAGGACAGGAATCACATTGTGGGGACCATTTATTGGTAGGGTTGCATATGGATAGACTTGGGCTCATGGGCGCTTAAGACCGGTAACCAACCCGTGAGAGGACGTGAGAGCTTCCCGTTTACCATATGTGGATAACCAATAGGGTTGATGAGTCCGTAGTCAGGGACTATGAGGACTCTAGTGGAAGGATACCGGAAAGGATCGTCAGGGACGAGGAATGGACGTATCTTGATCTGACTTGATGTAACTAAGTAGAAGACTTGCATTTGGCTAGGCTTAACCCTGACATGCGCCGGTACTTAGACCAATGGTTATGTGAGAGAGTGGTGACCTATACCCCCAGCCATGGAATGTCCCGAGGGATGCCGGACCCATTACCAACTGATGATGAGTGATTGAGACTTTCCTAAAGAAGTACGGTGCTATGACTTAAAGCATGTCTGCCAATAGAGACCAGCATACATAGAGTTAGATTCATACATTCATTGCTTGTCTCATACCATATTGCATTTATGTTTGTTTTGAAATCCTGCCATTTATGTTATTATGGATTTAATCGCCTTCTTGGGTTTCTTTGAAACTCACTCCTTTTGTACCATATCTGTTGTTAGACTTCTCTGCAGGTTTGAAATATGATGACGGTCCATATAAGGAAGGGCAAGGTGAAGAAGATGAAGACTGAAGATGAAGAAGAGCAGACTGAAGATGTGGATTAGATTTCTCTTGTTTCTTTTAGACTTATCTTTTACTTTACTTGTATTAGCTTAGAGCTTTACTTAGATTTTGATCTACCTTCCGCATATGTTGTGGAGTATATTTCCGCTATACTCTACAGATGTCTTTTGATTTGGTATCTTGTTAATTCGTACTCTGATAGTCTTAGTGATTCTTTTGAGATATTTTCTTGAATTTTTTTATTAACTTATTAGAATACAATGATTTGTTCTTGCTTTTGATTTGTTATTGTGCTAAATGGATATGATTGTTCCTAAACTTGATCTTTTGGGCTGTGGATCACACTCTCGGGTATGCCAATTAGGGTACCGGCTGGGAGGATGTGACATTTGGTTCGTTCCAAAGAGTTTGGAGGCAGAAAATACGAAGTAGACTCGAGATTGGACTTAAATAGAGCAAGCAAGACCTAATTGCCAAAGACAGAACCCATTGGTCGAGTGGATTGGTCGACTGGTCCAGTCGACCAATTAGTTCAGCAACTCCTAAACAGGGAATTGAAGACCCAGATCAAATCCAATCCTAAAGGGGTTTTGCACACATATCAAGTGACTTACCTAATAGGTAGAAATGCCTTCAAACCATGATAGAGAGCACTCCAAGTCCATCAACTAATCCGATCTTCATCAAGATTCAGTTTCCATAAATAGAACCTCATCATCAACTCTCATGGATTCAAAGCCAGACACCAAGTCCTCCACTGGGATGGCCCAAAGCTGACTTCTTACTTTACTTCGGGTCACTGGACCTACAAATAACAAGGTTCCCAGGTCAAGGTTAGGGCTGGGTTTTACACTTCGAAACTCATTCCTTTTGTATATTGTTTTGTTAGACTATTCTACAGGTATTGATTACTATGGCGAACAGTACGATGAAGCGCAAGCCGATGAAGCGTACTACATGCAAGGTGTTGGCAACCATCAAGATTACTCTGATGATCCCTCAGTTGATCAAGCTGCGTACTACGATTAAAGACAACGTATACGTGGAACGTCTCAAATGGATTGATGAAGTCCACTATTTTGAAGACGTTACTTATTGTAATATCTAGCCCTATTCTAACCTTGACCCTGACCCGGATCCACTGTTGTATTCAGGTCCGAAGACCCGAAGCGGTGGAAGAAGAGATTTATGGACCATTCTGATTGATGATCATGATTCGGAGACCGAGCCCATGGACATTGACAATGATACCCCTTGCTTAAATGCATTGTCAGTGTTTAAGGAAAGTCTGCGCATCGGAGAAGATTAATATGGTTGATGTACCAAATGACCTCCTGTGCACAATCCGAAGGTATTCCCCGAAACTTGACTTCTTGATTGAATTGTGGAAGAAAACCTCACTCAATTTGACCTTGTATAGCCTTTCAAATCCCTACTTGAAGTTGTTGTTCTAAACCTGAGTTTTCTGCTGAAAATATTTTGGTTGATCCTTTTGGTTGATACCATCGACCAAAACATCCCAGTTTGCCAAGTTAATGATTCCATGGAATATTCCTTTTCTATTTAATGTGACCTCGAGCCTTGAGCCTTTTGCAATCATTTTTCTCACCTGGGAACGTGGGGAGAGCTTCCCAAAGCAGCTCCTTGGTTAGTGTGAAGGGTATCTCATCAAAGACACTTAGTTTATCATTGATTCTTGTCTTCATCTTCCACACTAAGGTATGACTCCTCATTCCACTCTCTACCCTACCATTTTCTACTCTTTTCTATTGTCATCTTGCTGATGAGACATTTGGAATGGTGCTGCAACCTTGCAACCACCACTCCAAGTGCCTACTCATGCTCAATCCATGATTCCCTTAACCATTCATTGATGCTAATGCTTATATCTCATGCCTAGCATATATATTCCATGATTTACCTATTAACATCATACCGTTTGATATCAAACTGAGCTATAGAGTGTATTATGTTCATGTTTAACATTGACATATGATTCCAATCGAATTTCTATTAGTTCCTCTAGCTATTGCATGCTATTCCTCATCAATGCAATCAATTCCAACTCATGCCATGATGTTTATCACTTGAACTTGATAGCTCAAATTGGGGCTTTTTAATTAGACCATTGGATTGGGTTAATTCCTTGATTTATAGTGTCCTACTACTGTTGTTAAGTATGCCTCCAAGTTTCAGATTGATCCGAACACCGAAAGACTCATTTCGGACCAAAATCCCCAAAATCCACTATTCTGCCCCGAGGACAATTTTGGTCGATCCTTTTGGTCGATACCGTTGACCAAGACCATCGACAAAAGTTGTTGCTGACAGCAACCTTGGTCAGTTTTGATCCAAATGACATCCGATCTTCCCGACTTCTTTTCTAACTTATTATTGATGTTTGTTTAGGGCCTTAACAATTCTATTGGACTATTCTTGGTATTCTCAATTCATCATCAACTCATCCAAGGTAAGGATGGTTATATCCATAAACATATAAGTCATCAAATATTGAACTGTGCTTTATTTAAAGAATGAAATCCCTAAATTTCCTTTCAATCATTATGAGACTGTTACATATGTGTTAGAACAGTAGCATTTAAATCTTTATATACTTTTGTTGTGTTACTTTATTATTTTGATTTGCTTATGATTATAATGATTCGTTTCAATATCATGATTTGATTACTATTGTGAATATGCATTGGATGCATGAGAAATGATGAGATTTGATGTGTGATTGCTAACGTATGACTTGGGATTTGGGGGTGTCCTACTGACGCTTCTGTCTTTGGGCATCGGAGGGAATAGTATGGGATGTTCTCCGATGGTGCCTATCGACACTTTCCCGAGTTATTGGATGACATACATAGGATTGTCTAGTTGTGTGGCTAGGTTCATCCTTGTCGTGTCAGACCCGAATTGAAAGGGCATTGAGACCGAACAACCCGTGGTAGTGTATGGTTGGATGGGCGCTCTAGGCTGGTAGCCAATCCGGTAGGGGACATAAACCATGCTACGGATACCTGAAAGGGGCCATTTATTGGTAGAGTTGCATATGGATAGACTTGGGCTCACGGGCGCTCAAGACCGGTAACCAATCCGTGAGAGGACGTGAGAGCTTCCCGTTTACTATATGTGGATGACCAATAGGGTTGATGAGTCCGAAATCTGGGATTTTGCTGACTCTAGTGTGAAGGATACCGGAAAGGATCGCCGAGGGCGAGGAATGGACGTATCTGAATCTGACTTGACTGACTGAGTAGATGACTTGCATTGGGCTAGGCTTTACTGTGACATGCGTCAGTACTTGACCAAATGGTGATGTGAGAGAGTGGTGACCGATCCCCTTACCACGGCTTTTTGATGACTTTACCGATCTTCCCCGGGCATTCCCAAGATATGGAAATGGGAGAGTGACTGACGACCCAGAGAAGTACGGTGCTATGACTTAAAGCATGTCTACCCTAGAGACCAGCATTCATAGAGTTAGGCTCATATCTGCATCATATGTTCCATATCACATTGCATTATTATATGTTCTGAATGTGTATGATTTCTAATTATGGAATAACTTCCTTGTTGAGTTCTTCGAACTCATTCCTTTTTGTGCAAATGTTTTAGATTACATTCCAGGTACCGAAGATTACGATGGCACCTCCTATGAGGCGGACTATGATTCCACATACTACCCTTCGGGTAGTGGCGTCGGTGAGGATCCGTATATTGGAGCCGAGGAGGATTACTATCCGCACCAGGGTTAGCCCCACAAGCTAGCGGGAGCGGCAGCGTTGGGTTTACTTCATCCGTACTGTTGAGGAGACTACCATTAGTATAGAAGAAACCCTAGCATAGTGCCCGATTCCCCTGGTGTATTTGTGGAACCTTGGATCTTGTAATTAACTTGTTTTTGAATTATTCTGATGACACTTGGATATGTAAATAACTTGATTTACTTCTTTTCCGCTGCTCTGAGAGGGTGGCTACCACACCTTCTCACCCTTTATGGTTTTTGATCACACTTTATTATTATCTATATTCCGCACTCTGATTTAGTTAATCTTATCTTATTCATGATACTTAGTATTAGCTGTTTTGACCATTGATTATTACTGTTCATGATTGTGTTACCGTGTATGTGGGAGGCATGGACCTCAGATCATTGATCCTTGGACTGTGGATCACATCCCGGGTATTCCAAATGGGGTACCGGCTGGGTGGATGTGACACTTATAGAATAGAAAACCCTGATGTTAGATATTTCTCTTAGTTCCGATGTTTTATTATCACTATCCGACTGCTAAGAAGGAAGGGAAGCAAAGGCCTCGTTACCTCTACTATTACTGACGTTGGGCACCAAGGAAGAAGAAACCCTATTATCCTCCATTACTAAAGCTTCAGTAAGGTACAAAAAAAAAAATAACCTGGAGGCAGGGAGTTTAACTTTGCAAAAGGATCAGTAAACTTACTGATTCAGTGACGCAAAAGCTTGAGAACGAGAAGGCGCGAAGCAGATGACAAAGTTTCAAAATTCGAAACAAGAAGAATGAAACCTACGAAGACAACGAACCACTTTTAAGCACCCGCACGAGTGTTCGAGGACGTGAACGATCGAGATTGATTCAGCATCGACGATCGAGATTTAGAGTCGTTTTGAAAGTTTGAACTCACGAATCCAAAACAGGCGTTCGGAAACCGTCGCTTGGGTTACGTGAGCCACGATCATTCAACTGCAATAAGACACGTGGCATTTCCCTCACAACGCTTAAGGAAAAGTGACCACCACATTAAATGTGATATGACATTTACTGGGATACGCAGAGACTATTGCCTGACGAAGAACGCAGTTAAAAACCAAGCCCTCGGGATCGACCGAACGCTTGGTCTAGGGGGCTCGTGATATGGAGGAAATATGATCGAACCAGGTTCATACTCGGTTTGACCCTCGACCCCGGTCGAGACGGAGGGAATCGACTCGCTTCCGAGCGAGCCAGGTCTAGGAGATAGCTTGCTGAGGAAGAAAACTAAATCAACCACAGGCACGCCCTAATCCGATTAATGGATTAGGTTAATTACCCTAATGATGGCAGACTCAACTTAGCGGCTGTCACTTATCGCTATTGAAGGGATAATCATCGGATAACCGTGAGGTTATCTTAGGAGTCCTCTACTAGTTCAAACTAGTAGAAGTCTATCGCTCAACGGATCTAACTATTAGAATCCAACGACTATCCGAAGAAGGCTCAAATGCATCCAACGAAGAAGATTTGAAGGTACACTCTATATAAACCTTACTTACCTACGAGGTAAGGGAAGACACTAGATCCATACTCACACATGTGGACGTAAACACTCATTTGCTTACGATCTAGATCACATTCCAGTTATTCATTCCTTAGCTCTGTGTGTCTAGCAGAGCCGTTTGTGATTAAGTTCATTGACTGACTTAGCCTTCGGAGGTGGACTCCCGACCCCAGCGGTCGGGCCACATCTGACGCTTTCGTTTTGCAGGTCATTCCAAGGAGATCTAAGGGCTGAGCAGATTTTGGACGCATCACTAAGGGTGACTACTTAAAGAAGGGTATTCAGTCCTCTATCCTTCCTGGGTTGGAGCTAACATACAATGGACTGTCATATAGCAAAGAGGGTGAATTTTTGCAAGGACAGTTAAGTTAGGACCTTTTGGTGTTGCTGATTGTATTTCTTTAGGTAGGGAGGTATTGGTAAGAGTACTCAGACAGTGGCTGATTTCGTTCATAATGTACAGTGGAACTTCCCCCTTGTTTAGTCTATTGCAGTGAGATCAGTGTTGGAAAGTATTAGAGCAAAAGAGTTCCTGCACTTCCAATGGAAGACACTTGTCATTGGGGGCTGGAGTTGGATGGAGTGTCTTCTCTATGGTCAGCTTGGAATGCATTCCATAAAAAATTCACAAGAATGGGGTGATTTAGGTTGTCTGGGTGTTAATTTGCAGCCTTGATAGAGTGTGTTCAGACAGAAAAAAAAAATTTCTTGGAGGGTGGCGGTTGATGAGGATTTGAAGAAAAGGGGTGTTCATATGGCTTCTTGTTGTAATTTGTGTCAGGCAGCAGCTGAGAGCTTTGACCATCTATTTTTTTTCTTGTCCTTTTGTTTATGATATTATCGGTGCAGCTTTTGGTTTGTTTTAACTTCACTTGGGACAGGCCTAACTCGTTGGAGGATGCTTGGAGGTGGTGGTCAAAGAAGGGGCAAAGTACCGAGGTATATTCCCCTTGGCTAAATGGTACATATCTCTCTCATTCCTTATCATGTTTGGATGGAGGAAAATCATCAAAGACATGAGGGGCAGCGAAGAGAGAGTACTTGGGAGTGTTCCAAGAAGTCCTTGCCTATTTGTAGTCTACCACTTTCAAACTAAAGGACCATTTGGGGCAGTAGGAACTCATCATTGTTCGTTGATTACGCATTCAACTAAAAATTAGAATTGAAACCTTTTAGGTTTAGTGGCTGTTACGCCAAGAGAGGTGGTGTAAGTTAAATATTGATGGATCCTCTTTTCGAAACCTTGGACATGCATGGGCTGAAGGTGTAATGCGGACTGGTGAGGGCATCATTGTTTTCATGTTATTTGGGTGTATGCTCCAATGTTATAGTGGAGTAAATTTGAAGCTTTGGTGAAGGGGTTGGCACTGGCTGGTGCACATTGCATCTCCAATTTATGGGTGGAAATGAATTCTTTTGTAGTAGTGATGGCAATACATGCTTTGAAAATTCCTTGGATGGTTTTGCAAAGATGGTGTGGGCTGCAAGGGTATCTGGATGTAATTCAGTGAAAGATATCCCACTGTTATTGTGAGACACCCGTGGCAGATTACTTGGCGAAGTTGGCAACAAAAGGATAGGACTTCTGATAAAATCTCAGAATGGCCAACCCAGTTGTGGTTTGGAATGGTCTGGATGCAATACAACGGCAAAAGTTCCGCTTCTTCTAACATGGTTGTGTTGTTTTCCATTTTATGATGCTGTTTTGCTGTTAAGTCAGTTCAATTTTATGCTTGTGGGGTTAGTTTTCTTAAAGAGAGTCTTTAATTGAGAGTCACTCTCGACTATGTCTACCACTTGATAAAGAAATGGAGAGCAAAGGGCGTATTGGGGGCAATTATTGTTGCAGGCCTGAGAGTCTTATGTTCCTTGTAAATCTCTCTTTTTTTTCTTTCTCTCTTTTCCATGATACCACTTGCCTCAGAAAACTCAGCTCCTTGGGTATCTTTGCGAATACAACAGACAATGTTAGGAACTTCTATTGGCTACCAAGCAATTCTCTCTTATGCGGCTCTTAGATCATGACGTGGCATTCGTGAGGTCCAATGCCTGTGATATCTCTCGCCCTGGTCACGGCTACTGGATTTAAGTGCTACGTGTCGCAAACGAGGGCCGTGCAGGACAATACCCGAGCAAAAAAGCAGACGAAGATTCTTACATTAGAGGTGGTAGCTCTGACTATTAATCTCCATTTACACCAATTGTTTCCACCACTACCTTCTGGATCAACTTGTCCTCAAGAGTGACTCATAACTCTGTTCTTGCACGTTCAGTTTAGTCATGCACAATTTTTCTGAGACATACACCCCCTGTTTTACCATTAATGCAGATAGCTTTTAGCCTGTGACTTCAAAATCAGGTTGGGTAGCTTTAAGGTATGAGCCTGTGACCTCAAATTCAGGTTGGGTGACTTTAAGGTACCCTAAGTTGCAGAGACAACAGAGGCAGGTGAGGGTTCAGAAACACTTTCTCTATTCACTGAGAACAATTGGAAGTGTTAAGCTCATAAATGTCAACAAAGTTTGTATAGTAGAAGCTAGCTCACATCTAAAGTTCAGATGTCAGTATTGTAGTTGATGTTCTACTTCATTTTCCATTTTGATGCATACCGTAAGCAGATGGCAGATGCACGAGCCGGCGAAAAACTTTCCTTAATAACAGCGTAACATAGCCTGTCGGCCACGGCCAATTCCATCCCTGTAGCAATCTTCCACCACTACTTAACAAGAACAACCATACAGCATTACATGAAGGGGCTTGAAAAGGGTCAGAAGATAATGAAGTTAGGATAACTATGTGGTTATTTGGATTGGACGAATCATCGGAATCCAAGTGTCGACCGAGGAAGTGGTCAACCCAGAAAAGTCACGTACATTAATTAGCAGTTTCTAGAGATTCCGTGAAGGAGCTTTGAAAAAGTTGCAGAAGACAATGAAAAACACACACAAGACATACAGAAGACAGATTGTGCTCTGCTCTCCTAGAATTCTGACCACACATTATTTTCAACAGAATTGCATCATCTTAACAAGGTTTGGCTCCTTCGGAGAGTCCCTCAACTTTGTTCAGAAGTCTATAAATAGAATCAAAGATGACAACCGTATGAAATACAAAGAAAGTCACAAAATCCATCCGAAGTATTATTAATCTGTCATTTCTGGGGACTTCATGGCTTGTCTTTCTTGTTCCATTGAAATGGAGCCCAGAACCTTGAATCAAGGACAACTCAACAATGCCATGGTAAAACTTCATCACTCCTAAATTCTCAATGTGTTTCTTTGTTTTCTCTGTATATCTACTGTTACTGTGATTGTCTTTCCCAAAGCGGCATACAAGCCCATCTTAATTAAACTATAGAAGGTGATGTTGAAGCTGTCACAGAAGCTATATCTCACTGGCGTGGAAAATATAATACTAAATGAGAGCACAAGAACAAAACCAAGCACTAATAAACAAGCATAGCAGGATAACCTAATACTGGCATAAAAAACTACCAGTGCCTCTTAACAGCACAAAACCAAGCACTAATAAACAAGCATAGCAGGATAACCTAATACTGACATAAAAAACTTCCAGTGCCTCTTAACACTTCTTGATTTCCTTTAATCAAGTAAGTAGAATTTTGCTTCTTTTCACTTTATAATCACCAAACCTCTGTTACTGAAATTTTCCCAGAACCTATATCTGAAAAATCAGATCTTTACTCCACAACCCCGACACAATACAAAATTTTAAAAAGAAACGAAACCCACATCAAAAGTAAAAACTAAAACAGTTAGGCTTGAAGAATAACAGGAAAAACATAATATCTATTGACAATTAAGGAAAAATAACTTGACACTCCTCAGCATCGCTGAGTCCACGGTCCTGGTAATGCTGATTGCAAATTTTTTGTTACCCGCATCGCAAGTACTTGCTGACAAATTGATTGGCCTTTTTCAAAGCAGCAAACAGCAGCAGCGGATTTAGTTCAAAAAATGAAACCTCTAAAGGCTTCAAACATGTTCATTGAGGTATTCTCAGTTTGTATATTGTATTCTGAAGCAATACCTTGATTTGAGAAATTTAGCTTTGTCAACTGATTATAAATTGCTTATACAGGGATCTAGACCAGCAGTAGAGATAAAAGAGAACGAAGAGATGCTCAGAAAGAGAGAAAAACTTCACATGACTGCAGATCGTAAGAAGCATGTCCTAGTCATTGAAAGATCATGTGAATGCTCTAGCAGTTCTATCAACATCACTGAGTCCACTGAGAAAGCTAAAATTAGGGAGCCCCATTCAGCTCCTTTTTGAACCTTCCCAATAATGTGTCAATTCAGGTGGTTGAAACCTGAAAGAAACTTGGGTTCCTTTTCTTCAGATAATAGATCTTACAATGGAGAAGTTGCATTACAAGGAGTTACATGCACAGCATATGTACATATTTATGTGGACTAACCCCACACAGACAAAGATATTAGACTTCTCATTATTAGTTATTAGAAGCTTTGAACATCGAACATTTATATTTCAGTATACTTGTCTACACTTGTATTCAATCATAAAACTTAATCATATGTAGGTCAATTATGGTTCAAACTACAATAGTACCTCGAATTACATATTCATGTACTAACAACATCAGACCCCACTGACTGCATCCATTCCCCCTCTCCCCACCCCCCACCCCCACAAAAAAAAATATTGGTTGAAGAGGAAAAGAAGATAACAGAACGAACAATTGCATCAAATAAAGAGACAATATAAAAGACTATCACATCCAAATAATCTTCTTTCGCAGAATTTAGTCTTGTGTATCGCAAGTTCGCAACGTGGAGAAGTTAGAGCAGACTCAATTTCCCAGTAACTGAATCGATCAATGACTTCCTGCCTGCGGAAAAGATTAATGCTCAGAATGCCCATAAAAAACTTGGTTTGCACATAATTGACTAATTAGAAGTCTGATGATTAGATGATGTGGCTTAGAACTCCCAGACATTTGGAACTGCAGGCCTTTCATAATTTTCAATCCATAAGAAAAAGTAATGATTATTAAAAGATGGAAAACTTATTCAAATTCATGAAATTTATCTTCCTCAGGTAGATTTGGGTCAAAGTTTTCAAATTCATGAAATTTATGTTCCTTAGGTAGATTTGGGTTAAAGTCATACTACAAAGCACCAAACTATCCCTTCTGGATGAAATTTCAAATGTACCTCCATATATGTTCTAAGAGCCTACATTTATCACTTGGAGAATAAAACATGGAAATCAAGTAATTGTCAAAAACTGAATGTCTACCTAAAATCAAAGTTCTCCCCCCCCCCCCCGGGGCAGGGGGTCTTTATTGCATTGAGACTTATAATATTAATAAGTTGCTTCAGTACAGACAGCAGATCCAGATATAAAGCAAAAGGGCAAACCAGTGCTGAAGGCTTTGGCCCAAGCAGAATCCCGGGCATTTTTTCTATGCAGCCTTACCCCAATAAATTTGCTGAGTGGCTGCTTTGATACCTTGACCTCAGATTACAACTGTGGTCCACCAACCATTGCGCCAAGACCCATCCCTTCAGATCCAGCTATAACCCGCTAAATTATGGATTACAATGCGTCTGGCTTGGCACTGGTTAAGTGATGCCAATACCGAAATTAATCCTATTAAGCATCAGTCAACCATAACCAGCATTATGTTCCTAAAGCTGAAGAGGGAAACCTAGATTTTTTGTACCAGATTCACCCATAACCATGAACGCTCATATAAAAAATTAACTCATAGGAAAGGTCCTCGTGTTGTAGACACAGTCCTCTGCTTCTTGTACTGCAACCATGGATTCAATTGCAAAAGTAAATCTGTCTTTTCAGGATATTTTTATATTGAAAATGGGAAGAGGTTCTCTGGGCTTTTGGGTAGGGCAAGGTAAAAACACTTCTATTTCTCCCTCTTTCCTCATATAAAAATGACCTTTCAGCCCTGCAATATAGGATAGGGTTTTCCCACACCTCATTGCTGCAATATTTTATGCCTCTTACTCAGAGAACCCTCTTCTTTAGAAAATTTAAAATTGGAAGCAAAATATTGCTATCGCCTTCAAATGGTAGATCATAAAATGGAGGTCCCTGCACCCTCACCCCACTCTTTTGGAGATAGGGCCACCAATGTGTAAAATTGCTTGCATCACTGCTGAAAGCTGGATGCCTTTAGTCAGAAATTAACTGAAGCAAGTACACTCAGATATATTGGCATTAAGTGAAAAGTTCATTGACCTATTTCACCATAAAATGAATCCATAGCAGCAAAGATCCTTGTCTTTTTTTTCTTTTTTTTTTTTTTTTTTTTTTGGGGGGGGCGCTGACAGAAAAAATATGTAGTAGCAGGCACTAAGACGAAGGCAATCTGAATCAGAAACTCTGAGGCTCATACCTGGTCCGACAGCAAGAACTGTCTTTGATCCAGCCAAAACCTGAGGCAAACACAAAACTTTCAATTCCAGAATCATGATTGCCTATTCCTAAAGAAAATGCTTCAAATTATTGACTAATTATCCAACTTAGAAAAGCAAAAGACAGAATGTGGACCAAGCGTGGTCCGACCAGCACATCTTAAAAGTATTTTACGAAAAAAGGGAAAGAATAAGAGAAAGAATATAAGCTGCAAATAATCAAGTCAATATGCAAGTCAGTTTCAAGCTAAAATTAAATCTAATTTTCAAAGGCAAATGTTTCTGATTTGACAAACTTGTAAGCATGGTCCCAACTTTGGCCTCAGATTTCATCCACACTAAATCATAGTCATAATGAATGGAATTTTGAAGCTATGAAGAAAGGCAATTTATTTGCTTTGTTAAGAAACAGGGATGATCATCAACCCATAATTGACCACTATTATGATCCAATCAGGTTGGACTCTTCTTATTATCATTCGTCTTCCTCTTTGTCTCTATCAATATTTTGAGTTGGTTACCTGGAACAGCAGTAAGTAGAAGTCAACGGCTCATTCCAAAACAGAAGCATAGTTGCTCGCTCCTTGTGAAGCAGCCAAAGAGGGAGTCTGGTTGAAAAATGTTCTTGACTAAACTGCATGTGGACCCTGAGCTGGTGAAGCCCCCACAGTCATGTTGTGACTACAAGGAAACTATTTGATGAGGACATCAGTCCATAGTTGTGAAGGCGTCGCCTAGGCGATGCCTTGGCGTCCTGGTGGAGTTTGAGGGGATGAGGCGAGAAGCGCCTCATGTGGAGTCCATAAGGCGGTCGCCTCAGTCTCTGAGGCACGCCTCGGACCCCTAGGCGACCGCCTTTGTGGATTTTAAAAACCACCATATTTTTATTCCAAATCAAAGGCCAAAAGAAATTAGATTTCAATTGGGGATCATCTAATGGTTGAGTGCTTATATAAGTTTTACATGAGATACATGGGATCATTCTAACATTAAATCATTAACCCAAAAAAAACAAAAAAAAACAAATAAACACAAAACACAAAACACAAAACAAAACAAAAAGAAGAAAACCTGAGAATTTCACTCGAGACTCTTCACTCTTGCGAGCCCTAAGCCCCTAATCTCTCATCGTCTCTGCCTCTCGGCCCTCTCCCTCTGCTACTCTCTTCAGCTTCCACTTGATCGACGACGAAATCAGCAACTCCGGCGACAGCCAAAAACATCACCAGCGACAACCAGAGATGCTGTTACTCTCTTTCAGCTTTACATTTCTTCTATCGATGCCTGCTACTATCTTCCAGAGTTCCACTCGATCGACGGTGACATCCAGTGACTCCGGCGACATCCAGCTACTCCAGCGACAGCCAGAAACATCACCGGCGACACCACTATACTCTCTTTTTCAGTTTGGAAGGTCCAAAATTGATCGACGCTTGCTGCTACTCTCTTACTTCTGCTTCTTTTCCCCCCCCCCCCTCATAGGCTCATACCAAAGCCACCGTAGTTGTAGAGCCTGTAGCGACCAAGTTGCAGTAGCTTCCGGTAACTCTGGTCACCATCTCAGGCGACGGTATGTCACTGGAATGCTTTTTTTTTTTTTTTTTTTTTCGTTGTAACAATGTTATAAGTTGCTACTTTTAATTTATGTTTGGAGATTGTTAACTGATTAGATAGTTACATGTCGGGTGTGCTCTATTTGACTTACTCTGTTATTCTGGAATTTTGGTTTTGATTTCCTCTTGGTTTAAGTCTGCATTGGCTGTTTCCCGTTTTTGTTATTGTTTAGGCTTAAAGTTATTTGGGCAGTCTTTGGTAAGTGTTTCTTTCTGCTTTTCAGTGTTAGTATAGAGGATGTTGCAGCCATTATGTCTTCTTTGTCATGAGTACTACTAATTTGGTAGATCTGTTATTCAATACAAATTCCTCTCATTCTCTTCATATTTTTACTGCAAGTGAATCTGGATTGCTGTTTTTTTATTGGACTATGCTTATACAATTGCTTGATTGATTGCTAGATCTAGGTGAGGTTTTACCAGTGATTGTATTCTCATAAAATGATAGAATGGCATTCAACCATAATTGTTTGCTCATTTATTCCTTTGACCAAGTTCTATTTGTTTTGCTCATGCATCTACGTATTTACTATTTAGTTACATTTAATCGTATCTGATTCATGTTAATGATAGTATGATACTTAGAATTTATTTAGGACTTACTATGTGTGGTTTGTAGTATGTTGGATGACTTGAGGCAAGCTAAATGACTAATATTAAATTTTTTTAGGGATAATTACTATTGTCCCCTTGTACTTTGATTTTATTACTACTGTATCCCTTGTAATTTTCAAAATTACTAATCTAACCTTTAACTTTGCCTACAATTACTATTGCCCCCCTACTGTTAAGTTCCGTTAGTTTATTGATGATGTGGCATCTTTATATTTTCTCAAAAACCCCAAAATACCCTTATACTTATCTCTTTACTTATTTACCCTTTTGTCAAGTTACAGTGGTACCCTTAATTAACTATGGAGGAAAAATATATATATATATATAATTCATTTTATTCTCAAAAAAAAAAAATCCCACCAGATAAAGAAAGAATGATTGAATAAAACTTAAATAGAAACTGAAGAGGAAGGAAAATCGAATTCAACTCAAATTGAAAACTGAATATCACCTAAAATATTTTCAAAATAAATGAAGTTTAGGAAGGTGGGAAACCAATTGGATTTGAATTTTTCCCATTTCATTAATTCAAAATAAATGAAATTTAGGGTAAAATTGACATTTAATCTGATTTTTATAAATTGGGTAGTATCGTCTTTTGATTTCTTAATTTTAATGAAGGGCAAATTAGACATTACATATTCAAACTTAACAGCTACTTAACACCGTTATAAGGAAGGGGGGCAACAGTAATTTCATAAAGAACAGGGTTTTAATAGTAATAAAATCAAACTATAGGGGGGTAACAGTAATTATATATATTTTTTTATTATATATAAGATAGGTTTATAATGAATTAGTGTATGAGATGTACACTTAAAAGTAAAAATTCACTTAAAACGCCTCGACTGCCTATGAGGGCGCCTCATCGACTCATCGACTCAACTAGCTAAAACCGCCTCGCATCGCCTCGTAGCCGTGACAACTATGCATTAGTCAATAGTTCCAAGTCAGAGATCATCCCATAGAAACATCTATGTGGATGGACAACGAGTTCAAAGGCCCTTTGCCAATCCTGTGGTTCAACGAAGAGCATTGCCCATAGGCAATTTGACTTTCTTTTTGCTGGAGTCCTAGCGGATTGGGTACAGTTATCGTTGGTTCAATTTTGGGATTGGATTGATCCATGGATTATATTTAGCCCATGGATTTTTTTCTTTTTTCTTTTTTAAATTTTACTTTAGGGTTCCAAATTTTGCCTCTACATATTAACATGGTTGTCAAGGCGACAAAGCAAGGCAATGGAAGGCAATGAAAACCAAGGTGACACCAAGCAAGGCGACAAGACGTTGCCTTGACCCAAAGATGGGCCTTGGCGCCCAAGAGGAAGCTTTAACAACCATACACATTAAATATGGGTAGAGAATTGTTTAGCGTTTCGTGGGATTCCAATTATAGGGTTGGGATGGAGTAAATTTTTTCATTTAAAGCCTTGTAATGGGAGAATTAAATTATGGATTGAATGAATGAAATTGGAAGACTTTTTCTTGCACAAGATTCCCTTCTCCTCTCGGCATCACTTCTCTCCGTGTAAAATGGAAGCCCATTCTCCCCCCCCCCCCCCCCGCTTCTTCCCTATTCTGTCCGGCAGTCTCCTTTCTTCTTTTCTTTCTTCATTATCTTTTCTGTTTCTTTCCATCCTGTCTCTGTCTGGAAGACCTTACTGCCCTCCTTCTATTTATTTTCCTGGTTTCTTTCTTTCTTTCTTCAACTTAACAACATCCATGCAGTCACTTTCTTTGTGTCGTTTGCTCCTAGTTCCCTACCTCAAATTTCATTCCCTTTTCCCTCGTCCTTTTGTTCCTTTGTTACCCATGAAATATTTTTATTGCTCCTTGTCTTCCACTAATGGTTTTAATAGCCAAGTTCCTTTCCATTTTCCTTTTCCTTTTGTTTCTTTGTTAGCCATAAAATATTTTTTTAGTGTCCTTCTGTCCTCAATTCATAGTTTTAATAGTTACTGGTTTCCTTGTTACACATACCCTATCCCCTAATTCCTTATTGTTATTTTCCTAACTCTTGTTTTGCGGCCGCATCAGAACCAGCAGGTTTATTTGTTCCCTTTGTTAGTTATCTCCCATCCCATTATTCTTTTTTCCTTTATATTTTGGCAGTAGGTATATTAGCATTAATCCTAGGTTTCTCTACATTGTTTTTTTTTCCTGTCTTCTCATGGTAGAAATTAGATCTTGATTAGACAGTTACTAATTTCCTTAGATCCTTGTTGAACTTGCATTCAAATTAGGGTTACTATGCCATGATCCCCATCCCCATTTTCCCTACTTGATTTTTGTTTAGTCATATTTATCAATCTAGGCTGATATTGTTATTTACTTTGCTAGGTTGTTTAATTTGCATTTTTATCTGATTAGTAGCCGCTTCAATTACCTCTTATTTTGCTATTTCCTATGAAAAATTGCCTAACCCTAAAGATTAGTAACCTGCCCTCGTAGGTTCCCCCAGTTTCTTGGGTTTCCCCTGCATCACTATTATAAAAAGGAACCCGGTGATCATCAACATAAGAAGCATGCATGGTGTAAGGATCGTCTCATCAGATATAGCATACATGATGCAACAACATGGTAACATTGCCATAGCTAAAGTTCACATCAGATCCTATGATAGAATATACACGTTGGAAACATCAGACTGAACTTTGTCCATAAAATCCATAAATAAATTATTATTATTATCATGAGTATGATTGCATGACATTAACAAGATAAGGTCAGCTGTATGTTTTTCACCTTAAATATATTCATGACTAGGATCAGATTTGACCATTCTGTTCACATGACATTGAATTATGAGCTCATGAATACAAGGACATTAATGTGAGTGCACCTTATTGTAAATTGAATTTGTCAAGTGAGAATTTTGAATGGAATATGGTCAGTTGCTTCAGGAAAGGATTCCACTGAGTTTTCAATTGGTCACTAAACCTCAGAGGTATTACCATTGCAGCCAAGCATTAAAAGTGTTGGTGTACCAACAATGATGTCCCTTGGGACTATAGATTGGTGTGTCGAATTCATGGTGTTTGACTGGGAACAAAAGTGATGCAAAGTTGCTAACAAGGAATGCACTCTCATTTTCCCTGAATACCAAAAAAGTGAACAAACACAATTAGATCTATCAGAATCAGTGTCAAATTTTGTAAGACGTATACTAAGTCTTAATAGGTGTTCCATAGTATCAATATATTGTAGTATTAATTTCCAATATTTTCGGAACATTTCAAGAAACAAATCAGAAGTTCAGATTCTTTGTATGACATTTTACGAAGATCATCACGATAATTACTTTAATACCCATGCTCTAAAAGCTCAAGTGCTTATTTTATTAGATTTTTATTCATAAGCTAGGTTTTAGCTCAATGGTTGGATTTAAGTCTAGTTAGAGATAGGTCAAGGGTCTGAAACCCTTAGTGCGTGTATGGTATCAGTTTTTTTTTTTTAGAACGACGTTCTTTGTGAGAATCGTTTTCTAGCGTTTTGATCAAAGAACAGTGGTCTGAACATAATTTTGACTATTTGGTAAAATTTGTGCTAAGAACACATGAGATGATGGAGAATTTTTAAAATTCTTATGAAGGTGGGAAAGAGTTAAAAGTTGTGTGAATGAAGTTTGGGTTGAGTGTCCCTCTTCGATGTAATTTTGACCTACTTTTTGTTTTTGAGGACGACGAAACAAGTCAAACTTGTTTTGCAAAAAGCCTTCTCAGACACAAAAATTGGACCAGTTCATTTCTTGAAAAGGAAATGACAACCCATTTACCAAATGTATTTTGGCGTTCTGAGAATGAAAGAATGCCAAAAACTATTCCTTGGCCCATTACCAAACGCGCCCTTAGTGTGTGCAATAAGGATTTTTATTTTAAAAATAGTTTTTTAATGAAATCTAAATTCAAATAGAAAAATAAATAAATAATAAAAATTCAAATAGAAAAATAAATAAATAAATAAGAGAAAAATCTTGGAAACAAGAAAGGAAGAATCCTAAGAGGGAGAGAATCGAAGTCCAAATGGGAAAAAGTAAACTATAAAACGGATGGGGAGCCCCATGCACAAACAAAAAATAGAAGAAATAAGAAATAAAGAGAGATAGAAAATAAGAGAAGTAAGAAGAAGAAAACAAAGGAACTTTCAAGCATTGCCCAACCTCCATGGTGTGAGATCTCGCTTTTTGGCCATGATAAGACGAGTTTTGGGTCAAGTCCAAGAAATTACCAAATCTTGATCGAGATCTTGGTCTAGCCACCCTTTGAAAATCCCAAACTCAAGTAAGCGAAGTCAAGCTCTTAACCTGTCTTGCCTCCTCTAGCCGACAACTTCCCACAACTCCCTCTGACCTTCTTCTTTTTAGGATTGGGACAATCAATCACACACAATCAAGTAAAAGCAAGAAAGAAAAGAGCCAGATTTACTCTGGTTCACCCTAATGTAGGGCTATGTCCAGCTTTTAGGTTTCACTATATTCCGCTCTTAACAACTCATTACAGATGTTAGGTTACAAGAGAATATATATAAGCTTAGAAACCCTAAGCCACAATAAGCTATTCATGGGCCTAAGCCCAAACTACAAAGGAAATCCTGAGGCCCAAAGTGAAGGTCGTCAAAAACAGAATGTGAAGCATGAGCCATACCCAACACTTCTATTATGAACCTATGATTTATATTGAGTTTATAATGGTTGTATTATTGTATTCTTGAGAAACAAGAATGTGACACTATATTATACTCATATGGATGAAATTTTGTTGGTACTTAAGTTATTTGATGATCTTATCACCTGCTTTTCATTTATATGTTCTTATGGTTTTATATTTCATGTTTTATAACCCTACATGTCATTCAGCAGCATTTCAGTTTCAAACTTAGGGTTAAGTTAGAACTCATATTTAGTGTTATTTTCTCACAAATGAAGGCCACTAGCATGTTTGAAAGGCCTAAAATAGGCCAAATACGAACTTTGAGCTCAACCTGACCCTTAAAACCCCTAGAGATGGACCATCAAGTTCACTCGAGTTGGCCCGAGATAAAATACCAAATCTCACTTTTTCTCAAGGGTGAGATTGTCCTTGAGAGCGAGATCTTGAACCTTGCCAACCTCATCCAAGTACTTTTCATGGTTTCCAATCAGTTTATACTTTATAGTTTATATTAGATTGGCCATGGCTTCCTTCGTTTTTTTTAAACCATAAAAGGAGGAGAATCGTAGACCACATGGCAAAACCTAGAGAGGTTTAGGATGGTTTTCAATTCCCAAGCGATGTGGGCTGATTCTGTTGAATCATGGGGAACTAGTATATCTCCTAATATACATCAATTTTCAATCTAAAACCTTTTTTGTAAGTATAGGACTCAGAGACGAACAATCGTACCAAACTTGGAAGCATTCTGACCATGTTTGGTTGGGTAATAAAATACTAGAATTAAGACCAAGAACTAGAATTGCATTCCGAACCCAAATTTTGTAAAACTCATAAGAAGTTTTGTAAGAATTTGTCTGAAATTTTTATGGTAGATTCAAAATTAAATCTATATCTCATTATAAGTTGGTCCGAAATATTAAAAATCATGATGTGCAGGATCTAGAGTCGTTGTTCTACTATGTACAGAAGAAGAAAAAAAACGAATCTGAACACTGTAGTCGTTGTTCTACTATGTACAGAAGAAAAAAAACGAATCTGATTAGTTTAAAGGATCTGAAACCCAATCTCCAAGTCAATTCTGGTTTATTAGTTTTAGAAGTCTAGTTTAATTAAAATTAATTTGCATTAGATTGTGTTTAGGACATATTTATTGCAAGTTTATGCTTCCTGTGCGCAGTTGCGCAAAATCTGTGAACCAAAACTGTAAAATACTTCTCCATCACAAAGCATGGGGATTCAGTCCCACGTTTTTAGGAATTTGATATTTAGAACCCAAGGGTACTCTTTGACTTGTTGATGATATTTTATTAGATCTACAGATCAGTTATTCTGAGGTCATATCAGATGTCTGATTCCTAGCATACATCAACTGCCACTACAAGTGAGAGGAATTAGTTTTAGTTTACAAAGTTTTATATGTTTATGAAATTCATGCATCATTTTTATTCATATTTGATCATATTGCATGGGTTATGTGATTGTCATTGATCATGTGGTGACATGGATAGTGATGAGGTAATGAGATATTGTAATCAATGTTGTGATCGAGCTGGGTGGGTTTATCGTGATTCTCTGCTTCACTTACTATAGAAGCATATGTGCTATGGTACACATGCATAATTGTAGCATGTAATAACAATCATGTGAATTGTCTGTGCAGTTGATTACCAGAACAACGACCCTTGCCAACAGGGGTTTAGGTGTTGGATAATTCTTAAAATGCAAGTACCGTCGATGAAATAATTGTAAGAGGTACTTACCCTGGAACACAATGTTGATTCCCCTTTTCAGAAACAGGTGACCCATTATATGTGTGTCCCATGTGTGGGCAACAGAAGAGGATTATCTTGGGAATTGTCATCCGTTGACCTAGACGGCCTCTAGGGCAACGTTGTGATCTGCTACACCACATTGCACATGGAGAAGACAAGTGTGATCCTACCTAATCTGTCGTAGTAGTACCATACCAGTATTGACTTAGTGATGGATTGTTATTTGTTAGGTTCTAATGTTTTATTTTCTAACAAAATTGATCATGCATTATCATGGACTATGTGGTTTTTGTTCTTCCAGTTCAATCTCACCTTAGCTAATGGTTCCTATTTAAGGGCATAGGGACCATTCATCTTATTCATATGTACTTACCACCAGCCATTCACTTAATGGACCTTCATTTTAATTTTCATCTGTTCTCAAATTTACTCCTATTTACAATTGTTTTCTCACTTTCTTTTCCGTTTTCAAGATCTTATTACAAAGAAGATGACTGGCAGAGGTAGTGAGTGCCAATGGTATCAATTTGATGATGAGTCTATGGCATGTTCAAATGCGTTAGTGCTTCACCAAATTCGATACCGTCTCGTTACCCTACATTGGAGAGCTTAAAATTATTAGGTAGTTGTTTTATCTCCCTTCCTAATTTTTCTTGTGCATTTTGCCACTTTGAGGAAGCTTTACCATATGAGTTTTCCCTCATGTTACTAAATGGTCCAACCAATAGTTTTCTTTAACGAGTTCTACTGTGGGGCCTGTCCCAATGTTGCTACTTTTGGGTTTCTTTACTTTGTTACCTTTTCTATGCCTATTCCAAGTTACATGCACGTATTTAATGAAAATTTGTTTGAATTATTTTTTCCATCTTTTGCAGTTTTGTGGCAAACATAGAACAAAATTCCATCGAAACTTCCATTTTGGGAACCTCGAAACGAAAAACTAGGGGACTGGAAAAAATCCCAAGTTTCGATCTAAACTATCGAAACTTGTCAAAACCTCGAAACCTGTCGAAACTTAGTTCAACCCAGCTAGACCAGCTGGTTCATGAGAAAAAAAAATTCCAAATTTCGTGAGAAACATGGGAAATTTCATGGAAACTTGAAAATTTTTGTGGAAACCTAGGACTTTTTCCTGCATGTTTTGTAGATTTCCCATATTTTCAATATTTCTGTTTCATGCTTCCCCAAATACCCCCTCCATCAGGACTTTCCTATCCAAATTGCGTATTCCCTCAGACTGGTTATCTTAGGCATGTTAATGACCAGACTTATAAAGTTACAGTTGTCGATTACCTTGACAACCATAGGCATAAAATGTCATGGGATGTCAATGTTCGTTGGTTGGAGGAGGGGATGTAATAGGCATAGTACTACTCGACTTATAGGATGGATCCACCGAGGCACTCCTCTTGGCACTGATTTGTACTTTCCTTTTATTGTCAGTTACTTTGTATTTGATGTTTTGAAGTTAGAAATTATATATTGAATGTTATGTACTTAAGGAGTTAAGTTTATAGTACTTCTTGGACAACTCTATATTGATTTTATGTACATTAAATGATATATCTACATTGATTTTTTTAGCAAAATATAGCCAATGTGTTATTTATACTCTAATTAGCTTAAATACAGAGTCCCACCCTAAAATACCCGTAAAACCTGTCGAAACTTGCACAAAATCCTCGAAATTTCCTAGTTTCCCACCTAGGTTTCCCATTTTCACCTAGTCAAAACTTGAGTTTCCCTCGAATTTTTTTCTATAATGGCAAACTAGCAGACATACATACTCAATTTGATGCTCTTGTATATATATTTTGAAGAGATCACAAAAAGAGTATTTTTCTACTTGATTTAATAATTGTGTGGTTCATAATAGCATTATTCATCAGCCTTCTTGTGCTCACACCCCTCAACAGAACAATGTAACAAAGAGGAAAATAGGCATTTAATGAAGGTCACCCCTTCCTTTGCTTGAAATGGAGGTGACCAAATATTTCTAGGCTGACTGCATGGTACCTTAATGATTGTATGCCTTATTCTATATTAAGGAGTGGTATTCCAACTTTTCTGTTATTTCCCTATGCTCATCTCTACATTTTACCACTAAATATTTTTGGTAGCATTTGTTCATTTGTTTTAGTCAAGATCGTTGTTCAAAGATTTCTAAATTAGATCTAAAATCTCTTTTAAGTATTCTTTTTATCAGGAATTTTCCCACCCAAAAGGGTGATCAACGTTATTCATTAGAGACACAAATACTTAGTTACTTCTGATTTAATCTTTTTTCGAATTCTCACACCCTATGATAATTTCTAACTTTGACGATGATCTCCTGGTTTGTGCTGATCAGATAATGGGTCCGTAGGTTACAGCCCAGCCTCTTTCACTGCCACCTATTCTTCTCAAATCATCTATCACTGATATGCATGTTCATTTTCTGAAAATGGCAGCTGCTCCCTTGCTCCCATGTACGCTTCCTCATTTGACTCCTTTTTCAGTTTCACTCCATAAGCATGCATTTTCAACTTTGTTTCCTATACTACTTTGTTCTCTTGTTTTCACTTTCCACTGTTTACCATTGAGACTTCCCATGCTCATAAGTCTGTTTTAGAGACCTTGCTAGTCCTGGCTGGACAGCTGATAGGACTGAGAAGCTACTGGTTTCTGAAGAGAATCAGATGTGGTATCTAGTTTCGTTATCCTCACGGAAATCCTCCATTAGTTGCAGTTGGATTTTTGAAGTAAAGGTCATCCCAGAAAGCGCATTTGTAGACCAGACTTTTAGTCTAGTTATAAGAGTCCAGTTTGAATTTGGATTACTATGTTGAATACAAGCATGAGAGTCAGTTTTAAGGCTATAGAAAGAAGGCTTGTGCTTCTAACAGATCTCAGATTTGAGAATTAAGAATACAATCAACAAAGAGTGTATTGCTGCCTAAGAGCAAGGTGTTAGTAGCTTCTCATCAGTGGTAAGGCGCCTCCAGGTGACAAGTTCATTCTAGGGTTTCGATTGAAAGTTTTCTGCTTCAGCAAGAGCTTGTAGTCTGCGTACATCACTCAATCTCCTTCTCAGCCATTCCTAGACTTAGTTACAAACTTACAAGTAAGCAGTCAGCCTTGACCCATTCACCCCTCCCCTGTCCAAAATTGCTTTTGTTTGTGAACCTCACCTGTCAGCCCCTTTTCTCTTCTCCATAGCCTTATGACTCATAATTTTAGAACCTCCATTAGAATTCTTCAACCTTGCAGACCCCTAAATCCTCATACAGCCACTAAGACTCAAACCCTTCCTCCACCCCTTTCCCTCCACTAAAATCCTAAATCCCTGCCGCCCTAGATCCCTAAACCTTAAACCTAAACCCTAATTCTGAAACAGAAATCCTAAACCCTAGATCTTCAACGCTCTAGTACCATAATTACCTAATTCTCCATTCTAGAACCCTAACATCCTAACCCTAAAACCAGTCCCTGTTACAGCCCATTGGAAAACCCCAAAACAGAGCCACTTTAGTCCGCTCAAACCCTAACCCTAAATCCCTAATTTGAGAAGTTCTGGATGGAAGCCTGTCTTACCAACAAGTCACAAACGTAGAAAATAATTGGAAATAGGTTCAGATCTATAAGTCAGAAGAGAAGGATTAGTTTGAGTATTCAAAGTCAAAGTCAGAATTCTGTTTTAACTCTAAACAGCAGCTTGATTCAATTAACTCTAGCTAGTTCACTGCTGAACATCTAAGG
This sequence comes from Hakea prostrata, assembly GCF_041222555.1. Taxonomy (NCBI): domain Eukaryota; kingdom Viridiplantae; phylum Streptophyta; class Magnoliopsida; order Proteales; family Proteaceae; genus Hakea; species Hakea prostrata. Next base: position 42,106,137 of record NC_142606.1, on the reverse strand, counting down.
ATTTTGGTTTTTGCCTCTCATTCACTTGAAGCTACATCAAGGGGTGTTCCCATGTGTGTGGTGTTGAGTGTTGACTACTGAAACGCTTCTTCTCCAATGGGTGAACTCATTGATTTGTATTTCAATATCTCTTGCAGTCACTCATCATTCGCCCTTGTATCAACTTGACGTGAAAAATGCCTTACTCAATGGTGATCTCTTTAAGGAAGTTTATGTGTAGCACACCCCTAGGTTTGTTGCTCACAGAGAGAGCGGTATGACGTGTTGAATCAAAAGCTCATTATATAAGCTGAAAGTTACACAGGGCATGGTTCACCCGATTCACTTCAATGGTGTGGCAGTCTAGTTTGACACGATGCAAGAGTGATCATTCACATTTGTCCAACATTCTAGTACTAGAAGGATATTTCTGGTGGTTTATGTTGACAATATTGTCATCACAGTAGACAACTCTCCAAGCACTAATTAATTGATGGTGTAGTTTCATCAACTACACGCCAAAGACTTGGGAAGACAAGTATTTTCTGAGTGTAGAAGTGCCTCAATCAAGGAAAATGGATCTACCTATCTCAACAGATGTACGTATTTGATTTATTGTCTAAAATAGGAAAGCTAGGGTCTAGTGCTTTACATGCTCACATGCTCCCATGGGCCCTAATTTGAAGCTTATGTCATACATTGGATCATTCTTGCTGATTCTATTTAGTATCAGAGGCTTTCGGTAAACGAAATTATTGACCATGACTCAATAGGGCATTACCTTTGCAATCAATTTAGTGAGTCACTTTCTGTACACCCCTTCGACATCTCATTGTTATGTTGTCACAAAAATTTAAAAGTACCTCAAGAGGGCTCTTATAAGTGGTTTGCTTTGTACAAACCATGATCATGGATGGGTTGAGAGGTTTTCTGATACATATTGGGCTGGATCAAAAGTCAACAGAAGGTCAACTACAGGTTAACGTGCTTTTGTTGGAGGAGACCTCACAATGTAAGAAGCAAATAGTGGTAGCTACATCAAGTGCAAAGTCAAGAGTATTGAACCATGGCTGTGCTATGGGCTGATATGGATAAGATGGCTATTAGATGAGTTTGGTTTTGTCAATCATTCATCTTTTCTGTTATAATGTACCAGCAAAGCGGCTATCCATAAAACTTCAAACCCTATAATTCATGAACATGCAAACTGAAGTTGACTACCATTTTGTTCATGAGAAGTTGTAGCAACGAGGTATTTCTAGACATGTTCATACAGGAGAACAGCTAGCAGATTTATATACAGAGCTTTCAGGAACAGTAAGAATTGATTATAGTTCGCAACAAACTGGCCCTATCAATATCAATGCTCCAACTTGAGGGGAAGTGTAAGAATAAGGATGTAAAAAGGACAGAAAGGGAAGACTCCCTCTCTCGAGATTAGCACAAGATTATCCCAAGAGGGAGATATCATGGGATTTGAGTTATTTTCTTTTCCTTTCCAGACAAAAATCCTTTCTTATGTTATTTCCTAGATATATAAGATTAGATGTCTTCAACATTAATGTGAAGCCTCCCTTGGGCACAGATTTCTTCTCTCTCTCTCTTCTCAATTCCTCTTTCTCAGTTTCTCCTTTCTTATTAACAAAGAATAAATACTATGTACCATGACCATAACATTTCCAAGACATGTAAGCCTACTAATGATCTGATATAAGAAATTAACGAGCTCAGAGTTACTCAAATGATCATATCAATGTGCACAACTGCATCAAACTAAGAGTAAGAATAATTTTGATATTAACTGACCCACATAGTGTCACACAAGCACCAAGACTAACCAGAAAGCATTTTTAAAACCTTTTAGCTGAGAAAGAATGATCATTAACTTTCCAAAAATAAGATACCATTTTGCTAGCTTGGACATTTAATTTTCTATGAGGATTTAATTAGTTTTCCATTTCTAAATATAAAACAGAACATAAGGAAATTACATGAGCAACAAAACTGCGGTAAACAAAAAAAGTATATGTACGCTAGTAAGGTTGATAATAGCCTAAGCAAGCATCAGTCACCAATTACTGTGCACAATTCTAAGTATTAAACTCAAAAATCATAGAGTTAATGGTGTTTAGATGTGTAAGATAGGTCATTTTCAGGTTTCATTTCAGTATAGCAATTTCCAACTGGGGGTCTATAGGTTTAAAAACAAGTTTCCACCCCAAAATGATCCTACTACCCCTTTGAGTTGGGGAAAATTCCACCAACTCGGCGAGATCTTGCCGAGATAAATAGATGACAACCTATGGGACAAGGGACGTTTTATTCTATATCAATCTTATGACACTTCAAACTCTATATTTTGGGATATTCAATTTGACATAACCCTTCCTATGTGTAATTTCTGATCATCTGAGCTCAAGGTTAATAATGTCTTATTTTTAATAATTTATATTATCTCAGCAGATTACATGCATGTGGTTGGGCAATTCAGCAATAGGCAAGAACCTGTGTGCGTCCTGCATCAGCAACGACAAAAGTGGGAAGGCCAATCCTCTCTGCTGCCTCCTTCAATTTATTCCTGATTGAACAGAGAACAGAAATCATATGCATTAAAATCATTCAATCACCCTAACCTGAAAAAATATCCCAATGACAAAAAGGAGAAAGAATAATACAACACAACACTAGGTCAACTATTTTTCTAATTGTTACACATACAGTATATACACAACATCACCTACTTACATTTCCTGTTGATTCTTGCATGTCACTACTATTTTCGGTTGGCCACATTGCTCCCATTGTCTCAAAAGGGACCTCTGGCTGCAATCAGAGACAGATATCAAATACTTTGCAATCCTTAAGTTCGCACAATTTTGTCAAAGCCACTAGACTAAAAGGTATAGTTTTTTACTGATAGGGCACGCTAAATTTTTTCTTATTAAGTTTTGACTTGTAGTTTGAATAAAGATGAAATATTTCCTAGTCTGTACACCTAGTTGTGCCACATTTAAATATGATGTGGCAATTCTAACTCATATAGATCTAGGAAAAAATCTTGATTGACCATGTCCCAGATTTCATATTCAGTTTCAATCTGTACCGCTCCCATTTATGTCAACACCTGTTCTTTAAATCCACAAATTTTTCAATGCATTATTTTGCCACTTGGCAAACTCCTTTAGGCTGAAACTTAAAATATGAGCAGGTAACCATGGGGTTAACCTGTCCGAAAAAAATTCAGCCTCATCTGGCCCGTGACAGTGTAGTAAATGTGCACAAGACCAAATAAATTATCTTGTCTGAGAAGTCCAACAAACTCTACCATACAGTAATCTCTATTGGAAGAATAAAGCAAAAAGGGCAACTAGTAATGATGTGTAACATACAAATTTCTATCAACTTTCCATAACAAAACAATAGTTTGAAAAATAAAATGAGATTCCCTTTAAACCTCAAATCAACTCATTTAAGTTTTTCCCAACTAAAGGGGCTCCGTGCCCTGAATCATGTTTTGTTGCTCAACCCTGTTTAAACCCACATAAATTGTTAGAAAACTGGAACTACGGCACCCAAATCTTTTATCTCTGTATCTTTCCAAGTAACCTATGGCCTACCCACTTTTGCAGATGCTCTAACTGCAAACAATCACTACTAAGAAAACTGAGAGCACATTAAACAGATTCTTCCTGGTATTCAGAACAAGCCAAAACCTATGTGCTGCCCCTGATGCAAGAGAGAAACAAAAGAGAGCTTGCACAAGCGAAACGAAGAAATACAGGTTAAACCTGAAAGTTGATTTTCATCATACAAGATCAAGTCATTCCTATACATGATAAATATACTCATATATTCTTAAAAGTATTACTGAATTCTCATATGCCAAAAATGGGATTTAGCAAATTATAATCTGGCAATGAGTAGACGTTACCTCTGCATCAGCTCAGCATAAATACCAGTGGCTGCATCTGTCAATTTAAGTTTATTTAATATCAGAAAAGGTGCCCCTGAAAAAATTATAATGAAATAATATAAGCAGGGGGGGGAAAAACAACTGACGGTATAGAGACACTGAAGACTTACGAGAACATTGAGATGCAATTTTTCCAGATCTCATCTTCAAGTCTTGTCTGACAACCAAAACCTGCAACCACCTGTCTCTAAGTAAGAAAATCATATCTTCCACTCACACTAAGTGTATAAGTTCTGCAGCTTTTTTTATCTCATTAATTTCAAAAGTCCTGAAACCAACAACCCACGTTTGCATCGCATGTATTTATCAATCTAAGGAGCAACGGTAAAAAGGGAACAAAATGTTTAAAGAAGTACTCCTACAGCTTCTTATCTTATCTACAACAAACAAAAAAACCAAAGGGGGTAAAAGAAGCAGCTCAGAACCCAAAGTCATCCTGTACACAAACCCATAATGGGAACTGAGCTTCAAAAACATAAACCCATGTGTTACATTCATGTGTTCCTGTGGAATTATACCTAACTACCATAAGAGGTCAATAGAATTATAGAAATGATAAAAGCTTTAGAATGGAAGAAAGAACACCATAGCTAACCATTTTAAGCTCTTCATCGCCATTATCTGAAACTAGCCTTTGTTGTTGCCGGTTGACCCTAGTAGGAAAGCTTTTCTTTCCCTTGGAATCATGTTTTGGAAGCCCAGTTAAATCTAATAGCAACCCAAAGATGAAACCGATGACGAGCCCTGGTATGAAGTTTTCCGGCCTGAAACTCACTGCTAACCATTCACCTTCTTGTTTGTGTTGCTGAATTACAAAACAGAAGCGGAAGCAAAAATAGGAATTTAGAAATTAAAACTCAACGGCTTGATTAAGCTCTTCTTTGGTCGCATTGAGTAGAAGTAACGGGGAACTGAAAACACATGAAATTATAAGAAATAGCCAGCATACAAGAAAGTAAGTACTTTGTTTGAAGATTGAGATTGCGAGGGCTTTCGGAACGGACCCAGCATCTTAGTCGACCATACGCACTCTTCCGCGCAGCAAGCGAGACAGATGAAAGTTTTCTGATATGTGCGAGTTGTTACGAAGGATTTCGTTTTCTGGTTATCGATATTTGACTAACTGTCTGATACAGATGCCGATACGGCTCGGATCGGTATTTTGTCGATTGTTTCAATTTTTTGGAAAGGAAGGATTCTTTTTTTGGGTAAGAGAAAAGGAAGGATATAATAAAGGGATTACTGTTGCTCCGCACTCTAGCTTAATTATTATTTTATTTTTTATATTTTTTAAAATTACCAATTTAACCTTAGTCTGTGATTGTAATTACTGATGTTGTGCTTTGTAATTATTGATTTTTTTGTCATTAACGTAAGTAAGTAATGGCATGACATTTTTTATTTATTCTAGCACCTCAGGAGGCAGCATTTTCTTAAGAGGCCTCACGTCCTATAACTTTTGTATTTCTATCCTCTATTCCCTCCACACTTTGCCTCCCCCTCATCGTATCCCCGAAAGGCCCATGAGCCCCAGTCACTAGTCATGATGACTGACATCAACTTGGTCAAAAAGAATTTTTTAATTTATTCAAAATTCCCAAAATAACATTTAAACTTTAATTACTTATTTACACATTTTAAGTTACATTACTATGCTGAATAATTAGGAAAAATTAACACTATAACTTAAAATGTCAAATGATCATTTACTCTTTTATCAAAATAAATTAAGAGAAAGAAAACTCTTCTTCTTCCCATACCTATCAATAAAAGATAAAGAAAAAAAGAACGGCTTTTTTTTTCCTGTAAGCCTAGTTTCTTTTCATTAGCTTCCAATTTTTTGGAATCTAAAATGACAAGAATGTAAGGATAAAATTGGTATTTCCTATAGTACTGTCCTTTGACTTCTTAATTCTAAAAAGACAAGAAATACGTAAAACATCCAACTATAACGGTTTCTTAACACTGTTAAAAGTGAAGAAGATGATAGTAATTTCATAAAGAATAGGATCCTTTTGGTAATTATGTTGTAGTACGGAGATAATAGTAATTATTCTGATAATAAATTAATGGCAAATTATTAGTTTTCACCCCATTATAGTTTATCAAAAGACCTTTGAATCCTCCCATAGTTGAATAATAATAGTTTTGATTAAAAGAAAAAAAAAGTTGAACAATAACATTTACATCCCTTTTCTTTGGCAAAGGTGACAAAATGCTTCTTACACTTTTCTCTTATTTTTGTATTTTTTTCATCAAAAGAAAATTTATATTAAACTGTCAAGACTTATGCTAGAGGTGAAGAGTTTACAAAGAAAGTAGGTGGGAATTGCCACCAAACCCTATTAAGCATAACCTCAAACCTTGAGCTAGGTAATCAACTTGGAAGTTACAAGATTTACTAATAATAATAAAAACAAATCAACTGAAAACATGCAAAAAGCCTCAATATATCCTGTACTGAACCGAAACTTGATCAATATTCTATTGATTGAGCTGGCCATTTAAGACCAACATAGCTACTAGGCAGCCTGTAGAAAAACACAACTTGAGAAATATGAAATGAAATAGCCCAGAAAGACTATCTGTAATAGCTTCTAGTTTAGAAGTTATTGTTGAAAAGTGTTAAGATCTATATTCTATGTGAAAGAAGAGAAGGAAATCAGAAGTTAACATGGTTCGGTTGCGTACTTCAACCAACTTCCATGGTGAAGAGCAACTGTTGGTTCTCTTTGTTGTGTTTGAATTGTATTTTCTACATGGCTTTATATAGAATTTACAAGAGTTTCTTGCTATGCTACGACTCTTAAAACATTGCTGCCTTGAATAAGAATGAGTGATGATGACAGAGTCCATTTGCTGGGTTGTTTTACATGTGTTGAAACTTTTAGCTTGAGTTTCAAGTCCACACATGACCAAAATACCTTGAGGTGACTCACTTGAGTTGGAACTCTTCATAACCGAATTGTTTTGAAGTGATTCTATCACATCCCTCTAGCCGGTACCCTATTTAGAATACTCGAAAGGTATGATCCATAGCCCCAAAGATCAAGTTTAGGAACGATCATATCCACTTAGCAAAATAATATAATCAAAATGAAGAACAAATCATTATATTCAAGTAATTTAGTAATAAAAATCAAGAAAGGATCAAAAAAGAATATCAGAGTGTGGAAAACAAGAGATCAAATCAAAAGATAACTGTAGAGTATAGCGAAAATATACCACACAAACAAAGCGGAAGGTAGATCAAAAATCTAAAGCAAGATCTAAAGCTATTACAACTGAAAGAAAAGAAAACGAAACTAAGAATCATTCTAAAACTAAACAAAAAAGAGTAAAGCTTCAAGATCCGGCCAATTCTAGTACGCTTCATCATCACACAGGTATGCTTCACTGTATTGGTTGTAGTCGCCAACATCTTGGAAACCAAACGAGTCACCCTCTGAGACTTCGTAGTTTGGGATCTCACAGTCATCAGTACCTACAATACAATCTAAAGAAAACATATCCCCCGAAGGATAAGCTCAAAAAGAACTTAACAAGTAGTCCAATCACAACAAACATCTTCACACACAATCCAAAACAATATAAATGCAATGAGATGAAACAATGAATGCAAATATGCTTATACTATTGGCAGATACACTTTAAGTCATAGCACCATACTCCTTTGGGTAGGTCTCAAATCACTCTCCCTTAACCTTCCTGGTTTGTTGGGTTCTCCATTGGTAATTGGGTCCTGCATCCTTCCCAGACATTCCATGGCTGAGGTTTAGGTCACCACTCTCTCACATCACCATTGGTCTGAGTATTGGCTCGTGTTTAGGGTTAATCTTAGCCCAATGCAAGTCATCTACTGAGTCTCATCTACTTAGGGTTAGATACATCCATTCCTCGCTTTCCGCGATCCTTTCTAGTACCTTTCCCTCTAGAGTCACTGTCTCCTTCCTGGCTACATAGACTCTTAACCCTATTGGTCATCCACACATAGTAAACAAGAAGCTCTAATGTCCTCTCACGGGTTGGCTATCAGTCTTGAGCGCCCATGAACCCAAGTCTACCACATGCAACCCTACCAATGAATGGCCTCTACAATGTGATTCATGTCCTCTCATGGGTTGGTTACCGGTCTTGAGTGCCCACAAATCCCCACTGCTGCCACAAGTCACTCGGTCTCAATTCCCCTTCCGATAAGGTCAAATATGACAAGGGTTTCCCTAGCCAAACACTTCTAGACCAATCCTAGGTATGTCAACTAGTAGTCAGGGAAAACACCAAAGGGCACTATAGGAAAGCGTCCCATACCACCTCCATTGGTGTCCAAAGACAGAAATGCCAAAAGGGCATTCCCCATTCCACAACCACAAGCTAGGCATTCACATCATATCATGATTCTGTACATATCACATCATAGTCCAAATCACATTCACATCATTCATGATCAATTTCAATATGTAAATCACAATATGAACATGCTATTGTAATTAAAGAAGTAATACAATGTTAAGAAAGTGAAATCACAGTAGCTAATTCATGCATTCAAATCATATCATAACAAGCATGTAAATATGCATATTGTGAGTGAACGTACACCTTGTTTTCGATTCATAAACTTTGAGAAAGAGATCAATGGGCAAGTCCAAAATCACCAAAATAACCCTAAACAAACATGTATTGAATATAAGGAACAAACCCTAACGATTGGAGAAGAAATAGAAGCAAAACAAAGCAAAATTAGTGTCATTGACTATGTGAGTCGCTCAACTAGGTCTGTCAGGTAGATCGACCCATGTGATCGACCCGCAGTGTTTTGTACGGATAGAAAACCCTAAATTGGTCATAACTTCTTTGTTTGAAGTCCGATTACTCCGAAATTCGAAGGGGAGTTCCCCAAAAACATACTAAAACTATCTATGAAGGTCTAAGCATCAAACATGGTCAATGGGATAGAATTCTAATCAAATATTAACTAGGGTTTTTACCGAAATTGATCTGTGGATTTCACAAAGAGACTAGAGAGAAAGGGGTTTCACTCTAGGAAAGAAAGAACAGTATTTCAAAATTAAGAATTGGAATTGGAATTGGGAAGGGTCTAACATGAAATAGAAATCAAGGTCTTAGAATGGATACCCATTCTTGAAAGTTACCCTAAAATTGCCCTCAAAATCACTCCACAGTAGATTCACAAAGTGATAGAGGGAAAAGGAATTCACCCTAAAATTATGAGGATAGAAGGAAATGTCATAACAATGGCATGAGACATTCCTCACAAACACAGAAGTAGATAGAAAACAAGGAGAGAGTAACTCATGGTCTCATACAATATCAAAATATAGAAAACTCACCATATGGCTTCAAGGAAACATAGAGTGAATGGAGATTCACTCTAAGACTTTGAGGATCAGAGACTAGGCCATTATGGTAGTGTAATACCTTCCTCACAATCAAAACAATTAGAAGAAACCGTAGAGAGAATGGATCTAGAGAGAAATAGATTGATTACTAACTTTGTAGAAGAAGAAACAACAGAGAAACTCTAACGGATACTTGGGATCTTCCTTGGCTTCAAAGAGGAGGTTCTAAGCTTCTTCCCACGTTCTCCAGAGGCTTAGGAACATAATGGGGCTGAAATCCATGAAGTTCTAATATATAGAGCATCAAAAACCCTAAAAAATAGAGTTTTACAAAACTGCACCTAACCCTATGGGTCTCTCAGCTAGGTCTGTCAGGTCTGATTGACCCACCTGATCGACCCAGGCTGACAGCAAGCCCAAAAATAGGGAATTCAAACTCCAAACCTCAAAATTTTCAATGGGGCTTCTCCCAACTCAACTAGTGACTTACCTAGCATTGAGGGACCTTCCAAAACATCTCCAACTAGGCCTCAAGTCCATCAACCAAGCTCTTCAATATCAAGATGCAGTTTCATCTCCAAAACAGGTTAGGTTTCCAAATAGGGAACTCCATCATCAATCTCTATGGGTTTTGGATCAAACACCATGTCTCCATTGAGATGGCTCACAATGTCTTCTTCCTTCACTTCGAGTCTTCGGATCTACACTAAGGGAGATGTCTGACTTGACTTTCTAGGACCTTTCAAAGATATCAACACTGTACTCAAGGTCCAACTTCAAGGTCAAACATCAATCAAGTCACTTCTTCATCCAAAACAAATAGGGTGTTGAAGTTAGGGTTAGGTGGGATTTCATAGATTCAGTTGGGTTGAAACTCTTCAATTCAATTTTCTAGTGGCCTTATCAAAACATTTATACCCACGATAATGGGAACTATAACCCAAGAAAATGTGAACGCTAGAACAAAAACCAAGCTTGTGCTTATTGAAGGGTCTAAGGAAGGGATAACAAACACCTAATGTCACATCCACCCAGCCGGTACCCTACCTGGCATACCCGAGTGTGTGATCCACAGCCTCGAAGAACAAGTATCGAGGAAATCATCCTCCCACATCTGCAATAACATAATCATGAACAGAATATAATCAATATGTAATAATATAAACAAGAGATATAGATAAGGAAAGAAAATGACAATATAATCAGAGTGCGAAAAATGATACCAAATATGTATATAATCAAAAAGGAGTAGAGTGAGGCGGAATCTCACTCCACAGTTACAGTGGAATGTAGCTCACAAATCAAAAGAGAAATTACAAGTGTTCCCAAAAGAAAGTAAGGAAAGACTAATCAAACTAAACTAAAGTGTCTTCTACTTTATAAAGAACATCTTTATAAGTATAAACTTCAGATATCAGGCACGGTCGCTTCCACTCCACGGTTGGGCTAATCATGGTACGTAACATGATCACACGAGGAATCATCACCGTGATCTTTGTAATTGCCAACACCTTGCGTGAAGTATGCTTCCTCAACTTGTGCTTCTTCATACTGACCGTCATAATACTCGTACCCTGTAGAATAATCTAACAAAAGATATTTGCACAAAAAGGAGTGAGTTCAAAAGAACTCAGCAAGGCAAGTTAATCCACAACAACATAAATAATATGATTGCAGAACATAACATGATGCAATATGATATGAAACAGACAATGTATGTATAATTCTAACTCTATGTATGCTGGTCTCTATAGGCAGACATGCTTTAAGTCATAGCACCATACTTCTTTGGGTAGGTCTCAATTCACTCATCATCGGTTGGTAATGGGTCCTGCAACCCTCTCGGACATTCATGGCTAGGGTATAAGTCATCGCTCTCTCACATCACCGTTTGGTCTAAGTATTGGCACATGTCAAGGTGAAACCTAGCCAAATGCAAGTCATCTACTTAGTCATATCAACTCAAGTCCAGATACGTCCATTCCTCGCCTCGGGCAATCCTTTCCGGTATCCTTCACACTAGAGTCAGCATAGTCCCAGACTACGGACTCATAAACCCTATTGGTCATTCACAAATATTAGACGGGAAGCTCTCATGTCCCCTCACAGATATAACTCACCGATCTCGAGCGCCCATGAGCCCAAGTCTATTATTTGCAACCCTACCAATAAATGGCCCCCCACAATGTGATTCATGTCCTCTCACGGATATAACTCACCGGTCTTGAGCGCCCACGAGTCCCCATTGCTACCACAGGTCGTTCGGTCTCAATACCCTTTCGAATTGGGTCTGATATAATAGGGACATCCTAGCCAAACACTGCTAGACAAGCCCTAGATATGACAACCAATAATCCGGAAAGTGTCAAAGGGCACCATCGGAAATATCCCATACTATTCCCACTGATGTCCAAAGACAGAAATGTCAAAAGGACACTTCTCAATCCCAAATCATACCTATTCAATCACATTTTCAAATTAGTCATAACATACACAACCGATATCTCATCATATATAAAGATTCACATAAACATAATCAATCTCATATGTAACTGACAAGAATAAGTATTCATAATCAAAAGAATACATGAACATGATACTACTGTACTTACATCAGTAATATAATAATAAGAAAATACATTTATGGTAGTGAATCTAAGACAATCCCAAAATAGAAACTAAGATTCACGCAATCTACATAATTATGGAAATAACTGTCCTTACTTTAAATAGCTTCGATGAATATCCACAGATCAAAGTGAATGGTTCCAAACTTAACAAATAAACCCTAAACAAGCATAGATACATCATTAGGAAAGAGGCCTAAAAGATCGAAGATCAAACGAATCAAATCAAATGAAGAACACAGCTACTGTCTTGCTCGGTCGATTCGGTGGTAGCTTGGTTCAGTCGACCAAGCAATCAACCACCTGAAATAGAACGAAGTAGAATTTTGGTTTTTGATCTGAAACTGATTCTACAAGATCCGAAACACTACGAAACTTGGAGAAAATTCTAGAACAGTAATCTAACACTATAATAGCATAGATTAGACACTAACAATGATCAAAAACACTACTTACTAATTTGGAAACTTGACTTTCTAATTTGGTAAAATTCATAGTTTTTTATGAAAACATGCTATGAATTCAAAGGAAAAACTAGAGATGATAGGATCTCATTCTAGTAGAAGATAAGCAAGAGATCAGACATGAAACTATCATGCAAAACAGATCTAACATGATAAGAAATCAAATCGAAAGAATGATCATGGCTTCATGAAGATTTCACAAGGATCATGGCTAAGATCAATATGAAGATCATAAAACCTTAAGAATGAAAAGAGATTGTAGAAGAGATAGTTGCAAGGATGCAACATCTTCTTCATAGTCTCAATCACAAAGAACAAAACATAGTATGAGTAGATCAATACAACACAAGAGAGATTACTAACCTTTGATTGAAGAATAGGAGATGAGAACCTTGAAGTCTTGTAAAGTTCTTCACAAACACCAAGGAGAGGCTTTGAGAGAGTCTTCCCACGTTCTCTGAGGGTTCTAGAAACAAAGGAGGCTAAGAAACACGTACTTCCATTATATAGAACACCAACAGACCTAAATAGAAGATCTTGGCAGATTCTGACCCTGTTGGTCGATTGGCTGGTCGATTGGCCCAATCGACCACCCAGTCGACCAAGCTAGTCAGCAAGGCCAAGACAGGGAATTGAAGGTCCAAATCAAGTCCAAACCTAATGAGCTTCTCCCAACACAACATATGACATACCTAGTATTGAGAAATGCCTTCGAATCATGTCTAACTATACTTCAAGTCCATCAATTAGTCCCATCTTCAACAAGGTACAATTTCCTTTCTAGTTCTGAACAAGCTTCCAAGTATGAAACACCATCATCAATTTCCATGGGTTCTAGGTCAAACACCATGTCTTCCACTGAGATGGCCCATAGTTGGCTTCTTCCTTTACTTCGGGTCTTCGGACCTACAAACAACAGGGTTTCCGGGTCAAGGTTAGGGCTGGGTTTCACACCCAAAGACACGAAGGTTTTGATAGTTTGGGGTTTCACCCAAAATTTTAAATAAGAGAGAGACATTCCCCAAGACCCTAATAGGCATCCTATTTATGAGAAAAACAACAGTTTCAAAAGCATGGTTCCAATATTTGCAAGGAGTGTGGGAATGGGCCAACATAGTCAATCTAGTCTCAACTCTACGTCTATATGCAAGGTAATTGGTGTGCAATTCCTGCATCAATCAAAAAAGTGGAGAAAGATCTATACTCTCCACCCCAATCACTATGAAATTGTTTGATATTTCAGCCAAAAAGATTCTCAACCAACTTCTTGAATCTCTGAAACACACCAAGTGCTTTGGATTTAATAGTTAAAGGATACAATCAAATGAACTTACTAAATGCATCTTCAAAAATCATATAATACTGATAGCCTTCAACAGAAACAGTGGGCGAAGGCCCCCCAAACATCAGAATAAATCAAGTCTAGAGGATGCTTTAAAACGGTTTTAGAATGTTCAAAGAGGAGTTTATGACTCTTCCCTTGTTGGCAAGCACTACAAACTAAAATATTTTTCTTTAGTGAAAGGTAGATCAAAGGTAGAAATTAAATGTTGAACAACTTTAAAGCTAGGCTGGCCCATCTGTGAATGCCACTGAGATAAGTTAGTCTTTTCACCAACAAAAGCATGCTTTGGAGTGGAAATATTAAACTGGTAAAGCCCATTAGAGTTCCGTCCCTGCAGAATACACTTCACCCTGATGTGATCCTTCACATAATAGATGTCAGGGTGAAATTCAAAGACAACATTATTATCTCTTGTAAAATGAGAAATAGACAACAAATTTTTCGCTCATGAAGAAATAATGAACGAGAGGAAGAGAAGGGAAAATTACCAGTGTGAGCAATTTGCAAGTTAGAATCATTACGTATGTTATGAAGTCTCCTGTGGATGCATGGAGTGCATTTATAGCACCCATTGACAGCATAAGGAGATAGATTTCTCGGCATTTTGAGAAGTCTTTGGAGCAAAGTGGATAGCTCCCGTCATCACTAGAACTTAAGCAAAGGCTTTAGCCCAAGGGCAAGTTACTGGAATAAAACTGTTTTAGATTAATAATTGCTTCCGCTGAACTCGATGAATTTTGGAACTTGATTTCCTTTAATTCTTTTCTTTGATTCCTTCCTTTGGAGTATTTTTGGACTCCTGTAATCCTTTTATCGAATTATTTGAATTTATTCACGATCTTTATTATTATTGCTTGCATTTATTATTATTGATGATAAAACCGTGGATCCTATGACGAATCGCACCCACGGGTTGTCGGGCGGGGAGCGGCGGGTGGGATGTGACATTCTCTCAGTCAAGGAAGCAAGGAGCCAACACATTAACCGTTGATCTTGACAAACCCAATGGTCATACTTCAAGTTTGGGAGATGTGCAGCAGGAGTTGCAGCAGAGGAATCGCGCATCCACAATAGTTGGGGGTGGGCGAGGATCGGTTCCATCGATGATTCCACACAAGCCATAGGTTCGCAACAAGGGAACAAGCTGATTCTTCCACATCAAGTAGTTGCTCTTATTCAGCTTAATAAAGAGGAAGTTGTTGAGGGAGGGAAATGAAGGGGATGGGAGACCAACCTGGGCGTCTGATGCCATGTTAAAATCTATATCTATGTGAAAGAAGAGAAGGAAATCAAAAGAGAACTCAAGAGAAGTTAACATGGTTCAATTGTGTAGTTCAACCTACGTCCACAAAGAAGAGCAACTGTTGGTTTTCTTTATTGTATTTGAATTGTATTTGTACATGGCTTTATATAGAATTTACAAGAGTTTCTTGCTATGCTACTACGACTATTGAAAACGTTGTTGCCTTGAATAAGAATGAGTGATGGTGAGAGGATCCAACTGTTGGGTTGTTTTACATGTGTTGGAACTCTTAGCTTGGGTTTCAAATTTGAATTGACTTGAATGTCTATCTCCACACATGACCGAAATACCTTGAGGTGACTCACTTGAGCTAGAACTCTTCACAACTGAATTGCCTTGAGATGATTCAGTTAGGTTGAAACTCTTCAAATCTGGCTTCTACGAGTTGTTGTGGTAAGAGTTCTTGTGGAATTCATGGAGGTTCCTTAACAAAAAGCCTAATAAAAAAATAGTCTTTGCCACCAGAAATAAGCCAAATTGATCCCATACAGTATAGCTCTTGCCAGCACGTTTTAAAGAGGAGTCCCTCGCTGCAGTTGAATAAACTGTAAAGCAACCGAATGAACTATGAAGTCATCCACCTGCATCTACTCATCATGTTGAAAGGAGTTGTATTTCACCTAAAAGTTTGTCAAGCCAAAACATAGATTTAGTTAAAGAAATACAAATGCCTTTGAAAAGGAAATCATTTCTAGCATGCCAAATTATCCAACACAAAATGCTGCTCATAGTATATACGAGTTTCTTCTTATTTGAAATAGAAAACCTAGTATCATGAAAATCCGGTCATTCATGTAAGGTGTTTCCCACAAACTCATTGGTGTCTATCCTCAAAGTTGAGGCTCGCCAACAACTCTTAGCATGAACACAATGGAATAGAACATGTGTTACATTTTCTACCTGTGACATACAAAGTAAACACACAGGGGAAAGACTACTATTTCAATCAAATAAAGATCTTTGAGTTGGAATCCCATCATGTGAAACTCTCCACAGAAAATTCCTTTTTGGGGGAGGGAAGTTGTTTTCCATATCTTTCCCTAGTTGAAATTTGAAGAGATAGATGCTAGGGTTGAAAGGTGGAGAGAGACGTGAGACGAGGAGACATAATAGGGTGATATGACATGGAATTTGCAATGCTTTGTCTCTTTCCACATCTAGGAAACATCAAGGGATAGAAATGGTATGGATAATATGGTTGTCATTTTGGCTTGTTTAAGGAGGGAGTTAAGAAGAGGAATTTTCCAAGTTCTACCATAGTATATGAGTTCATTTACCTTTGAAAGACCCATAGGGGAAGGACCTTGAGATAGGTATGGTGAAGGGACATATGGGATCCAAGGATCCAAGTAGATGTGGTTGATAGCCCATTGCTTATACTCCTTGAAAGGCTAAGTTTGAGAACTTCCTTGCAAGCTAATATGCTTCTCCACCCTCATAAAGTTGTCTTAGGGTTTGTACTTGAAGTAAGGAGTGGCCCCTGCAGTACTTTTCCTGCATTGTTCTTGCCATAAGGAGTTTGGTTGGATTAATAATTTCCAATTAAGCTTGTTTGGCCAGCTAGACTATGTTAAAAGAATGGAGATTCCGACTGTAAAATCCCCCAGGATGCTAACTCGAAACCCTACTTACAAGCTCGAGGACCCGTAGATCCAATTCTTTTTTCTTCTTTCTTCATTTTTTTTTCCATCGAATGCCCCTTTCTCTTTCTTCCTTTCAACAATCCAACTTCAATCTGATTATGGATTTTCTCTTCTTCCGTTTTTTTTTTTTGAATGTCTCCCTTGGAAATTCTGTACAATTGTAAAAAAGAACAAAATAAATTTCATGGTCTCTAAACCCAAAGAATTGTACCTCCGGTTTATACCTTGAAGCTTTATTCGTTCTCCTTGTACTTCAACCTCTTTTTCTGAATCTTCTCACACCCCCAACTACAATCTATTGAACATTGCTTTACTACCTGATATGGAGAGTTTATGATCTGACCGGGTTCATACCTGGTCCGACCCTCAACCCCGGTCGAGACGGAGAAAACCGAATCACTCCCGAGCGAACCGGATCCAGAAGATGGCTTGCTGAAGAAGAAAGATTATTCGGCTGCAAGCGTGCCCTAATCTTACTTATGGATTAGGGTAATCACCCTGATGACAGCAGACTCAAACTGACGGCTGCCGATAATCATCATCAAAGGGATAACTATCGCATAACCTAACGGTTATCTCAGGAGTCCTCTACTAGCCCAAACTAGTAGAAGTCTATCGCTCAACGGATCTTATTGATGAGATCCAACGACTACCCGAAGAAGGCTCGAGTGCATCCAACAAAGGAGATTCGAAGGTACACTCTATATAAACCTCACTACCATACAAGTTGAGGGATGGATCAATCGATCAAAAAGAATACTATCTGATACTCAGGTTCAGATACATACTGATAGATCCAAACTATCGGCGTCCCTGCTATCTAGATCACCTTTCCCGTTTCTTCATTCATTAGCTCGTGCTTCTAGCGAGCCGTTTGTGATTAAGTTCATCAACTCGACTTAGCCTTCGGAGGTGGACTCCCGACCCCGTGGTCGGGCCACATCCGACGCTTTCGTTTTGCAGGACATCACGTGGAGATCCAAGGGCTGAGTAGATTTTGGACGCATCATTTGGCGCCCGTCTGTGGGAAAGACTTGAAAAAGCCATGGTGACTAGATCGAGCAGCCGCAGCAGCCGCCGCACAACGCAATTCCGGTGTTCGGATACACGGGGTGAATAATCCGGATATTCCCCGGAAAGCCAAAATCCTATCGAAGTGGATAAAGGCCAGGGAGGACGTAATCTTCCTCCTGATACAATCCAAGATCAATTGGATCAGGTAAAGATTCAACTCTTGGAGGTGAGCCAAGCACTCCGCTTGCTCACCAGGCGAGTGGTTTTACCACAAGAACCTGATCAACACGATTCAGGGAGACGTGCATTGCCACGTGATCAAATACCACGTGACCAAAGAATGGCTGAAGACCGGAATGTTGATCAGAATTTCCGTGAAGGAGACCGAGGACTTCGGAGGATTGATGATCAACCAAGGCGAGGCGATCGGTTCGACAGAACCGCAAGAGAGTACAAGCTGATTCAAATACAAGGTTGGATATCTTGGGTAAGAACTCACTCACCCTTATCGGAAGAGCCGTTCGTGATGATCGAGCGATTCGTGACAAGAGAAACGTTCGTGAAGGACGGGCTGTTCGTGATGATCGAGTAGCACGTGATGATCGTGTTAATCGAGGTCGTGATCGTATTGCTGAAGATCACCCGACCCAGATTGGTCGGGGAATTGGCCAACATCAATGAGAAGTTAGGGCAATTGGCTAAGGGAAGAATAATCGAGGATATTTACTCGGTCATTCGGAAGACTCCTTTTCTTGAGCCAATTGCGGGATATCGGTTTCCCCATAACTTCCGTTTGCCTACCTTCTCAACATTCGATGGCTCCGGAGATCCAACAGCTCACATCGGCTATTACCAACGGACCATGGCGGTTTCGGGTAATTCGATGAAATTTTATGCGGGGTTTTCGGATCATCTCTAACTGGAGCGGCACAAAAGTGGTTTTCTAACCTCCCTCGGGAAGGATTGTAAACTTTGACGAATTGGCGCGCCAATTCATAGGGCGATTCCGCAGTGGGATACGAGGTCAAGAAAACGGAAGAAACCTTGTTTCTTGTCAAACAGGGAAAGAACGAATCGATCGGAGAGTTTCCGAAAATATTCAACAAAGTGACGATGGAGATAGAAAACTTGGATGAACAGTAGCCGAACCGCTCTATTCACAGGACTCACAAATCGGAAACTCCCGGAGTTATTACTACGGGATATACCCACGACTTATCTTGAGTTGGTACAGAGGTGCCGGAAGCGAGGCTAAAGTCATGGAGATTCTAGATGCGCGCCAAGGAGATAATAAAGTCTCCAATAAGGAACAAAAGGCTCCTGACGAAGCGAAGCCAAAGAAGAATGTTCGTGATCGGGTTGGAAGATCCCAACCTTGGCGCCAAAGATCCCCCGGAAGAAGTGAGTACACTCCATTGAATGCTCCTCGGGCCGATATTTTGAATATCCTCAAAAGAAAAAATATTTTGAAGTGGCCGCCTAAAATTCTTTTGAAACCCGGAGAGCAGCGGGATCGGGAAAAGTATTGCCGATTCCACAAGGACTATGGTCATTACACTAATGACCGTCGTCATCGAAGCGAGATATTGAGAGATTGATATCTCGGGGACATCTGTCCGGTTTGTTAGCGAGGAGAAGGGAGGAGCCACGCGGGCCACGTGCGGCTGCCCCTAAAAGGAATCGTTCGGTTAGTTCAGAACGATTGAGGGAGGCCCCGAAGTCCAAAAAAGGCAAGGAGGTGATTGAAGCTGCTACTCGGTCACCGATCCTTACCATCTTCGGGGGTCCAGAGCCCGAATCATTCCGGAGTTTAAAAACCAAATCCAAATTTGTTGGAGCCGGAGAGGCGCAAAAGCGGAAGAAGCTGAATGGTGAAGATTCTATCACCTTTAGCGAAGAAGACGAAAGAGATGTTTGTTTACCTCATGATGATGTTATAGTCATCAAGGTAGAGATTGCACGGCGGGAAGTGCATCGAGTATTGATTGATACAGGGTCTGCAGCTGACCTAATTTCTTACGAAGTGTATCAAAAATTGAAGGTGGATCAAGACTTGATGAAACCTTCATCTACACACCTATATGGCTTTGCAGGGTCATCTGCAGTAGCGGAAGGATCGGTTCAGTTGGATCTTTCCATTGGAAGTTTTCCCAAAGAAACAACTGTCCGAATAAATTTTTTGGTGGTTCGAGAACTACCAGCCTATAATATGATTCTCGGGCGACCATCTTTATCCAAGATAGGTGCTATTGTTTCGACAAAGCACCTGAAGATAAAATTCCCGATCGATATGGGAATCGGTCAAGTCTCCTCGACCGGAAGATCTCTCGGCGGTGTTATGTTGCCTATTTAAAAGACAAGGAGGGTCCGAAGAAGGTTACTGCCCTCCCCATAGAAGTTCGAGATGATCGGGAAGAGACAGAGATGCAAAGGCCCGAACCAGTGGAGAAACTGGAGCAAATCCAGCTGTGTACCGAGGATGAAAAAAAGATTACTTATGTCCGGTCTCGAACAGTCGGAAGAGTTTAAAGATGAGTTGAAGTTATTTCTTCAACAGAATAAGGATGTATTCGCATGGTCTGCTGAGGACATGCCGGGGATCGATCGGGCCATTGCAGAGCACAAACTCTGGATAGACCCTATGTCACGCCCTCCCAGCCGGTACCCTATCTGGCATACCCGAGAGTGTGATCCACAGCCCGAAGATCAGGTATCGAGTGATCAACCTCCCACATAAACAATAACATAATCATGAACAATCATAACAAGAGTGCGGAAGATAAATCATAGATTCAATAAAGAAAGAATGAATCATAAAGGAATCAGAATACTAAATATAATCAGAGTATCAATCAGATAAGTAAAGTGAAGCAAGAATCCCACTTTACATCCAGCGGAAAAGTAGCTCTAAAGAATAAACTAGACAAAAATCTAATCCCAGTAACAAGTACATTGGGTAACTAAATTATTCTCCACTTTATAGACAACATCCTTGTAAGTGTAAATCTCATAAATAGCACAAGGACGCTTCCACTCAATGGTCGGACTAAGCATCTTACGGAGCATAACCACTCGCGGGATCTTCAGAGTAATTGTGGTAACCGCAATCACCTTCCTGGAGATATGTCTCTTCGCCTTGCGCTTCTTCATAGGGACCGTCATAGTACTCGGTACTGCGGGATAGTCTAACAACATTGTACAATAAAGGAATGAGTTTCAAAGAAACTCAGTAAGGCAGTTAAAAATCCATAATAACATAAATGGCAGAATTCCAGAACACTCATAAATGCAATATGATATGAGACAAACAATGAATGAATGAATCTAACTCTATGGATGCTGGTCTCTATTGGCAGACATGCTTTAAGTCAAAGCACCGTACTTCTTTAGGAAAGTCCACTCACATCCTCAACCATTTAAGATATCTTGGATTCTCTCACGGATCATTTCACCGGTCTTGAGCAGCCGATTGGTAATGGGTCCTTCATCCCTCGGGACAAACCATGGCGGGGGTTAAGTCAACACACTCTCTCACAACCATTTGGTATAAATACTGGCGCATGTCGGGGTAAAACCTAGCCAAATGCAAGTCTTCTACTTAGTTACATCAAGTCGGATCCGGATACTTCCATTCCTCGTCCCCGACGATCCTTTCCGGTATCCTTCACACTAGAGTCAGCGTATCCTATGGCACCGACCAACTCGGACTACGGACTCATCAACCCTATTGATCATCCACATATGGTAAACGGGAAGCTCTCACGTCCTCTCACGGGTTGGTTACCGGTCTTAAGCGCCCGTGAACCCAAGTCTAACCATATGCAACCCTACCAATAAATGGCCCCCACAATGTGATTCCTGTCCTCTCACGGGTTGGTTACCGGTCTTGAGCGCCCATGAATCCCCATTGCTACCACGGGTCGTTCGGTCTCAATACCCCTCCGATTAGGGTCGACATAACAGGACATCCTAGCCAAACACTACTAGACAATCCTAGATATGTCATCCAACAGTTTAGGAAGGTGTCCAGAGGGCATCTCCGGAAACATCCCATAATATTCCCGTAGTAGTCCAAGGACAGAAGTGTCGAAAGGATACCCCTCCTTTCCAAACCATACGTAAGCATACACATGCATCAATTCATATCATCACATATATGGTAACTTCATATATGGAAAGAAATCAGTAATTACAATCACTAGTATAACATTGGTAAGTAAATCATACATGAATCAATTCAATATGAATAAGTAATGCTACTGTAATCAAAGTTATGCAACAGTAGTATATCATTGTAAGAATCTAATTTAGGAAACATATTAATGATATTCAAATATAGAAACTAGATTCATGCTATCTATGTAATTAAGGAAATAACCATCCTTACCTTTTATAACTCGCAAAGGGATCCTAAGAAATCAAGTAAGATCTTGGCAAACTTGAGAAGAAGGTCCTAAACAAGTATATACAACATATTAGGAAAGATCCCTAACAGAAAAGATATCAAAACATCCGAAAGCAGACCAAATCCTGGAGTTGCTTGTACTCATTGGTCGAGTGGATTGGTCGAGTGGTCCAGTCGACCAATCAGTCGACCAATGCGGGAATAGCCTATAAAATCAGAGTTTTAAGATATGAAATCCGAATTTGGTGGTTCAAAAGGGTACTAATCAAGGGGTAGACTACATCAGTAGTATTCTAACATATAGGGGACCTCAGAACACTAATCAAATCAAGATATCAAGATCCAAATTAGGAAACAAAAAGTTACCATAATTAACTCAAACATGGATCTTGATGAATTTGAAATAGAAAACAAAGACAAGAACAATAGGAGGATGGATCATTGCTTTCGGTAATGAAAACATGAAAACATACATAGGTCTTCATGGAATAAGGCTTAGAAGCATAAATCTAAATAAGGAAATAAAACCTACCATATATGTAACTACCATGCATCATGAAGAACACATAGTAAGGTAGAAGAGAACAACTAGAAATCTATGGATTATGGATCATGGAAAGAAAACACAACAATTAACCACTAACATGATCAATAAAAGAAGATCCAAAGAGATCAGAATTCAGATTAGAAGTTTAACAGAGATTAAATCATGGTTTGGTCATGAATCCTTCAAAAGCTTGCAATGATCATGGTTAAGATCATTGTTCTAGCCTTAAATCCTTAGGATGATCATGAGAACATGTTCAGAGATGTTTGCAACAGAGGATGCAGCATCTCTTCTACTGTCTCAACTCAAAAAGGAAAGAAAAACAAAGATGGAGGAGAAGAAGAGAGAGTAGACATACCTTTTGATGCAAAAAGAAGAGTTTCGACGAAGATCCGTCAAGAAAACACCAAGGATGCAAGAGAGGTGACTTGCAGAGGTCTTTGGTTCGTTCCAGAGGGTTTGGAGGCAGCAAATACGAAGTGGACTCGAGGTTGGACTTAAATAGAGCAAGAACAACCTAATTGCCAAAGACAGCACTCATTGGTCGAGTGGATTGGTCGAGTGACCCAGTCGACCAATGAGTCGACCAATGCCGAGCTAGCAAGACCAAAACGAGGGAATTGAAGGTCCGGATCAAATCCAAACCTAAAGGGGTTTTGCACACAAGTCAAGTGACTTACCTAATAGGTAGAAATGCCTTCAAACCAAGATAGAGAGCACTCCAAGTCCATCAACTAATTAGATCTTCATCAGGATTCAGTTTCCATAAATAGAACCTCATCATCAACTTTCATGGATTCAAAGCCAGACACCAAGTCCTCTACTGGGATGGCCCAAAGCTGACTTCTTACTTTACTTCGGGTCATCGGACCTACAAATAACAAGGTTTCCGGGTCAAGGTTAGGGCTGGGTTTTACACCCTAAGGCGAAACCAGTGATACAGAAAAGAAGAAATTTCTCTATTGAAAAGTATGAAGCCGTTCGGAACGAAGTTGAAAAACTTAAGAATTCTGGTTTCATATAACCAATCGAGTGCCCAACTTGGTTGGCCAACGTGGTGATGGTGAAAAAGGCGAATGGGAAGTGGAGGATGTGTACAGACTACACGGATCTAAACAAAGCTTGCCCAAAAGATTGCTACCCGTTGCCTCGGATTGACCTCTTGATAGATGCTATTGCAGGATATGAAACTTTAAGTTTCATGGATGCCTACTCGGGGTATAATCAGATCCTTATGAATAAGGAGGATGAGAAGTATACGGCTTTTATGACTGATCGTGAAAGCTATTATTACAAGGTCATGCCTTTTGGCCTGAAGAATGCGGGAGCAACATATCGAGAGGGCCGTCAACAAGATTTTCAAAGAGCCGATAGGAAAGAACGTTGAAGCATATGTTGACGACATGCGATGAAAAGCTTTACAAAAGCAAATCACATTGCAGATTTGACTGAGGTTTTCTCGATGCGAGGAAACATCAAATGAAGTTGAACCCCGAAAAATGTGCCTTTGGAGTCTCCTCGGGCAAATTCTTGGGTTTCATGGTATCACGAGAGGGGAATTGAGGCAAATCCTGCCAAAATACAAGCTCGATTGATATGGAGGCTCCCAAAACCGTTCGGGATGTACAATGTTTGACGAGGAGAGTTGTTGCCTTAAATCGATTTATCTCCAAGTCCGGAGAAAAATGTTTGCCTTTCTTCAAGGCACTTAAAGACCTGAAGGGCGATAAGGAAGCAAAGTGGACTGAAGAGTGCCGAGAAAGCTTTCGAGGAATTAAAAGAAGCACTTGGACAACCACCGATCCTGTCCGGGCCGAGAAGGGGGAAATATTACAGCTATATCTAGCGACATCCCTTTCCGCGGTCGGTGCGGTACTTGTTCGGGAGAAAGATAAGAAACAGATGGCCGATTTACTATGTAAGCCACGTGTTGCTAGATGCGGAGACGAGATATTCGCAGATTGAGAAGCGTGCTCGGCTCTCATGATGGCCGCCGGAAGTTAAGGCCATATTTTCGAGGCTCATCCAATTGAGGTATTTACAACTTTTCCTCTTAGTAAAGTTCTTAACGGACCTGATTTGTCCGGAAGGATGGTATCCGGGTCGGTTGAGCTAAGTGAGTTCCAAGTGAGTTTTAAGCCCGGAATCGCAATCAAGGCTCGAGGCATTAGCCGACTTTGTAGTAGAAACTACTTGCACCAAGTGGAACCCACCATTGAGGATCCCATTATACCAACCACTTGGGAGGTATATGTCGATGGTTCGAGTAATAAAGATGGAGTAGGCGCTGGAATTCTATTAAAAAGTCCAGCAGGATTTATTATTCGATATGCTTTGAGATTCGCATTTGATGCAAGTAATAACGAAGCGGAATATGAGGCCCTAATAGCGGGACTTCGGTTGTCAAAGGCATTAGCTATTGCAGATGTTACTATTTATAGTGACTCTCGACTTATAGTCAACCAAGTCCAGGGGGAGTATGGCATTTCAGAACCAATTTCGGAATTTGAAGATATCTCAGATTTCGAGGAATGAAAATTCAGTGGCAGATGAGCTATCCCGACTAGCCAATGCCAAGGAAAAGAATCTAGACCCTTCGGTCTACATTGAAGAGGTAACTTTTCCAAGTTATCATGAGAAAGAAATTTCTTATGTTGAAGCAGAACGTTGCTGGATGGATCCAATAACTGAATATCTAAGAGATGACAAGTTACCCGAGGATCCAAAGAGAGGCAAGGTTGATCAAGATTCGATCAACTAGATTTGTCATTCAGAATGGGAGACTATACAAAAGATCTTATGCTGGACCCCTTATGAGATGTATAGGCCCCTTAGGAGCAAAATCAGCTTTGGCTGAGGTTCATGAAGGAATTTGTGGCGCTCACATGGGTGGCAGAGCCCTGGCCCACAAAATTCTAAGACTTGGGTTATATTAGCCTAAGATCCAAGAGGCTGCTATGGATTACGTTCGTCGATGTAGTAACTGTCAAATTCATGCCACAGTATCGAAGCGCCCGGCGGAAATTATGACTTCAATTCTAAATCCTATTCCCTTTGCAATGTGGGGAATTGATATCATGGGCAAATTCACCAAGGCATCGGGCGAACGGGAATATCTGATAGTAGCAATTGATTACTTCACAAAATGGGTAGAAGCCGTTCACTTGGCGACAATTACTGAGAAAAAGTGGAGAAATTTGTGCTTGAATCAATCATATATCGCTTTGGGATTCCAAAGATAATTGTCACTGACCATGGTACTCAGTTCGACTGTCCACAATTTGAGCAATTCTGTGGAACATATATGATCGAGCATCGTATGTCCTCAGTGGCATACCCCCAAAGCAATGGCCAAGTAGAGGTTACTAACCGAACGCTACTGGAAGGAATAAAGAGAAGACTCGAAGCTGACAAAGCTTCTTGGGTCGAAGAACTACATAATGTATTCTGGGCTTATAGAAGTACGGTTCGAACACCTACAGGAGAAACTCCATTCAGGTTGGCATATGGATCCGAAGCATTGGCACCTGTGGAGATAATGGCGGGGACGTTACGGGATCGTGAGTTCGAGGAAAAAGCAAATGAACAAGGACTGCTTGATAGTCTTGATTAGTTGGACGAAGTTCGGGCAAAAGCAATAGCACGAACTCAACATTATCAAAGAAGGATAGCGTCTCATTATAATACTCGAGTGAAGAATCGTCGGTACTTAGCCGGAGATTTAGTGTTGAGAAACACCCTAGCTTCCGACCCGCGTCACCAAAGAAAGTTGGACCCTTCCTGGGAAGGACCTTATATGGTTGTGAAACCGGTCGGTTCAGGAGCTTACAAGCTGAAGAACATTGATTCCCAGAAAGAATTGGATCGTTCGTGGAATGCTACGCATCTCAAAAAGTTTTATCCTTGAAGATGATTTCAATTTTGTTCGCGATGTAATCATTTTCAACTCAATCAATGCAATTTTTGGTTTTCAACAAACTATCTTTTGATTGGGGGGCATCATACACCACATTCAAGAACAAGATCCAACTATAAGGCATCGGATGAAAATTCGTGTGGGTCCTTCAACACTTCAACACTTATGGAAAATCTTTCTAACTTTCTTAAGTCAGGGCATCGGATGAAAATCCGAGTGAGTTCCTTTTGCAAGGCGTCGGTTTGATACCCGAGTGAGTTCCTTCGAGACTTATTGAATTTTTGAATTATCCTTAAGTATAAGGCATCGGTTTAAAACCCGAGTGAGTTCCTTCTTAGACTTATTGTATTTCTCCGGAAATCCTTAAGTATAAGGCATCGGTTTAAAACCCGAGTGAGTTCCTTCTCAGACTTATTGTATTTCTCCGGAAATCCTTAAGTATAAGGCATCGGTTTAAAACCCGAGTGAGTTCCTTCTCAGACTTATTGTATTTCTCCGGAAATCCTTAAGTAAAGGCATTGTTTCAGACAACTAAGACCTAATGCAACGGCGATTCAAGTGGCTAGCAAAGTTCAAGATAAAGTAATTTCTTATTTCTTCAGAAGATCCAAAGAGGCCAGTATCAAAACAATTACAAGAGCTGGATACAATCTCTGATCAAAGAAGAAAGTCATTACAGGATGATTGTTAACAAGTTATACAAGATCGACGCGACTTTGCTAGAACAAACATATGAGTCAACCATTGGTGGGGAGTCAAGGAAAAGAAGAGAAGAAATGAGGATTACAAAAATATTTCGATATTCAGAAAATCCTCCGCAATTTCATACTCTTTGCCCAGCTTGTCCAGGAGAAGAATGGTCCTCGACCAAACTCGCATTCGGCACAAGCTCGTCATAATTGACTTCTTCCAGCGGAGAATAAACAGGAGAATCCTCCGGATATTGCATAATATCCGGATCGGAAGGTGGAGGATCAATCTTATCCTTGGTCCAATCGGGAGGAGGAATACCCGTGTCGGTAAATACTTCGAATGGCAAACAAGATCGTAGGGAGTCGTATCAAAATGAGGATCTTTCCTTAATATTGATTCCCATACTTCGTTCTCACCATC
This sequence comes from Hakea prostrata, assembly GCF_041222555.1. Classification (NCBI taxonomy): domain Eukaryota; kingdom Viridiplantae; phylum Streptophyta; class Magnoliopsida; order Proteales; family Proteaceae; genus Hakea; species Hakea prostrata. The sequence continues at coordinate 42,078,451 of NC_142606.1, read as the reverse complement.
CCGGTACGCCCGCAAGTTATAAGCATTCAGCATATCAACAAAAGGCTTACTTGTGTAAATACTTGAAGACGCAGGCTCTGCGAACATCGGTTGGAAGGGATTCGGGCAAAGGAACGATAGCTTGCCTTTCGGGTAATGTTTCAGATCCTTTAGCTCCCGACTTTCCAACCGTCCGCTCCGGTCGCTGGATCTTCTCCCCGGCATCATCCAAATCCGACCGAAGACGACCAATCATCGAATTCTTTTCTCCCCGCCACCTCCCAAGCTAGATTCCGAAGGCGAGCAATCTCAACATCTTTAGCTTCAGAGATTTCCCGAAGCCTAGAAACTTCATTGCTCAACCTACTGAGTCTAGTAACTGCTTCCACTTGGTTGTGGAAGTTACAAGAAGACTCCCTGCAAACAACTTTCGAGTTAGCGAGGAGCGAGAAAAGTAATTTTTCAAAATCGAGAGGATAAGGAAGAAAGACTTACATCACCAAGTGACTTCGTAAAGACTTCATCCGGAAGTTTGGAAAGAACTGCGCTCTCGGAAGTCATTCGAGCAGCGGTACACCATTCCAACGCTCTGTCAAACTCGTTTGACACTAATTCAGGCGAAGGATGAGAAGGATGAACTACACCAAGCAAAGGCTGAGCTTCATCACTTGTCACCCGACGACGCTTCCTGGTAGCAAAATCCTCCAACTCAGTCGGAGAGGAGGAGGATGCCAAACAAGCACTAGAGTTAGAAATAGGAGCAGCACCTGCTGGGACCACACCTTCATCAGACGCCAACATAGTTGCCTTGGATGCCCGAAGAGTCTTCTTCGGGGGTGCACCAACAGGCTCACCAACAGGCTCACCAGTAGAATTGCCGGCAGCACCATCGGCAATGGAGTGATCAAGATCTTCCTAGGAAAGACGAGCGGTCACTTCGGGCAAAGGAGGCACAGGGACGACATCAACAGAAGCTGCAGGAATCTGACTTGAAGATTCACCACCAGCAGTCGCCTTACGCTTGGAGGATTCACTAGCTGAAACCACCGCACTGGCCCCAATCACCACCGACGGAACGCTATTCTTACGAGATTTTGCTCTGATAAAGTCCGGGTTGATCTTGGGAGCCACTAAGCAAAACAACAAAAAAAAACCAGCCGTATCAATACAGAAATAAACGACAGCAACAATGGGGAAACCCTAGTTTTCTAAAGCTTCTGACAGACCAACATACTAAACCCCAAGTATAACTACTGTACAGTTTACTTCGGGGGGAAGAGGGAAAAGAGATGAGAAAGCAAAAAACTCACTTGTTCAGAAATGGATAGAGCTGTCACTGGAGTACGAGGAATGCGGAAGCAGGCCGAAGGACGAAAGGTTGCTTTGGCACTTTAGCAAATCTATCTTGCAAAAGTCAGGATAGATGGAGAATACCCACGAAGGCTTTAAATAACCTCAGGTATAAGACGACGGTTGAAGGCTAGGGACAACCAACGACCCAGATCTAAACGACGCTTCGAAATCCGCAGAAAGCAAGATCAACGGTCGAAGGGATGCCACATGGAAACATGTGGAAGCGAGCACCGATGCGAGAGAAACCTCCAATCGTCGCACTGCCATTAAAATAATGGATGTATTTCCGATTCATTGGAAACAGTGAATGGTACACAAAAGCAGGAAAACGTTTGAACTTCGCAGAAGGGAAACGTGCGGACTTTGCAATAAATGAAGTAGTGGGGAAGATTAACGCATCTTCCCGAAACGCATCTTCACAATATTTCTACAAGATCATTATTCGGCGAGGAATGAAGGGTTAAGTGATAAGTTTTATCATTAATACTTTGATATTCAAGGCAATACTTCGGCAAGAGACGGGGAAATTTTGAGGCCAACATGAATAAAGAAATGTCTATTCATTATATTGAGGGTACATCTTTACAAAAGAACAACTCCCTAAGCCTTTTCTTCATTGTTGCCCGAGGGACCCTGGTCGGGATGACTTTTCTCAGGACCATGAGAAGGTCTGGCTTTATATGCTCAGGCTTGCTAGGGATTGCCAACTTCAGATGTTCTTCGAGATCCCTACTTTTGATTTCAAGGCTGTCACCAAACAACGTGGCAGCTGCCTTTTGCTTCCTGGCCTTGCGCTCGGCAGCAGAGACACGAATTCTTGAAGCTTCAAGAGTTTCCTTGAGGGAGATCACTTCTTCCTCATGCTTTTCTGCAGCTCCACAAGAGGCTGCGATCAGGCTGGTCTATTTCGAATTGGCCTTGGCCAATTTCTCTTCACAAGTTTGCAGCAAGGAGCTGGTGCGACCAACACGGCTCAATGCTTCCATGTGTTGATAAAAGCTCAACACAAAGCATTCCCCGGGAAGACGGAAGATATCGAAGAAGTCATAAGAAATTATGAAAACATAAGTAAGCAAGAAGACCGTTACCTTGTAGATTGACTAACAAGGGAGGTGTCATCCAGGGCTTCAAACTCCTGGCGATCAAAAGGAGCAAGACTGAGAGAGCTCCACTCTGCAGCTTTCTCGGGATCCCGAGTGACCCCGTCGGTCATCTTCAGGGTCCACTGGGGGAGGAAGACTTCCTCACCATCCGTCGAAGCTTTGGATTTTTTATTGGAGGGAGCATCAATTGTGTCATGCCTCCTCTTGGTTCGGACGGAGGAGGAGACATTAGCCCTCTCCACCATTGGTTTCTTCCCTTTACCCGAAGCATCAGCTACAGGCCTGATATTCCTGATACCCTTGTAAGAGGGGTCGGGAGAGGGAAGAGAAGCCTCTTGATCTGCAGTCAAGACCCCGGGCGATCGTTGCTCGGCTGTCACAACGGCCCTAGCGGCCTTCACCCACAAAGCTTTCGGGGTTCGTTAGGGAGGCACGCACAAAGAAGAAGGACAAGAATCAGAATTCAAGACATATCACTTCAGTCAAATCAAAGGATGATGGTTAGAAGCTCACAATGAGCCAAGCCCCAATACTGAAGGATGGAGCTATACTCCATTTCATATCCATGTATCTCTTGATACCACGGAATGGATTTGATCTTCCTGATGGCCGCCTCGTCTTCTTTGGATAAGGGAAGGCCCTGGTTACTTTCGGACGAAGAAGTAAACCTCCTCCGGTGGTCGGGATGTTAAGATCCGATGGAGGCGCTCGACGGAAAAAATATCGTTCGCGCCATCTTTTGTGGTTAGAAGGGCAAGTTCCTTTGACAAGGATGCTGCCCCTCCAATCAAGTTCAGCCTTATTGCGTTTGGAAAGAAAGACCCATCCGGGAGGATGGGAGATAGAAAGAACATGAAAATGTACAAAAAGAGAAAGAGATGGCGTGATGCCAAGCTCAAAACACAAACCCAAGAAGCCGACGATGAGACGCCAGCTATTGGGGAGGAGCATTCCGGGACAAATGTTCCAGTGATTCAAAACTGCAGAGAATAAATGATTAAAAAAGGGAAAGCGAACCCCGCTTTCCGGTGCATCTATGTACGAGAGAAAATTCACCCGAAAGGGATGAATCAACCCTCTCATCGGGGTGGGGAGCCCTAATCCGATATGAGGAAGGAAGGTCAAAATCTTGGACAGCGGAAAGAAGGGTTTCTCCATTATAAATGGAAGGAAACAGAGCCGAGCCCACCATTGGACCCGGAGGTTTGAGGTTGCCTAGAAGAATCAACGATCTTGGAAGATCCAGACTCGACAAGGACAGAGAGAAGTTTCGGTTTTTCTTTCAAAACCTTTTTGAGAAACTTCAGCGAACTCCCCGGAGAGGACGGTTAGGGTTTTGTTATCACTATCCGACTGTTCGGGAGCAGGAGAAGCAAAAGCATCACTCGCTATCACCAACATGGGGTACTAAAGAAGCCCTATCGTCCGCCATTACTCGTTACGATAAACTACAAAAAGAAAAGACCAGGAAATTTACCGATTCAGTGAGGACGGAAGCTTGAGAGCAGGAAGGCGCGAAGGCGACGACAAAGGTTCAAATTCCAGACGGGAAGAATGAAACCTACGAAGACAACGAACCGCTTTTAAAACTCCCGCACGAGTGTTCGGGAATCCGAACGATCGAGATTGATTCAAAATCAACGATCAAGATTGAAAGACGTTTTGAAAGTTTGAACTCACGAATCCGAAATAGGCGTTCGGAAACCGTCGCTTGGATGACGTGAGCCACGACGATCAATCGCAACGAAGACATGTGGCCTTACACTCACAACGCTCGAGGAAAAGTGACCACCGCATTAAATGTGATATGACATTTAATGAAGCACGCAGAGATCATCACCCGACGACGAACCCGATTAAAAACCAAGCCCTCGGGATCGACCGAACGCTTGGTCTGGGGGCTCGTGATATGGAGAGTTTATGATCTGACCGGGTTCATACCTGGTCCGACCCTCGACCCCGGTCGAGACGGAGAAAACCGAATCGCTCCCGAGCGAACCGGATCCAGAAGATGGCTTGCTGAAGAAGAAAGATTATTCGGCTGCAAGCGTGCCCTAATCTTACTTATGGATTAGGGTAATCACCCTGATGACAGCAGACTCAAACTGACGGCTGCCGATAATCATCATCAAAGGGATAACTATCGCATAACCTAACGGTTATCTCAGGAGTCCTCTACTAGCCCAAACTAGTAGAAGTCTATCGCTCAACGGATCTTATTGATGAGATCCAACGACTACCCGAAGAAGGCTCGAGTGCATCCAACGAAGGAGATTCGAAGGTACACTCTATATAAACCTCACTACCATACAAGTTGAGGGACGGATCAATCGATCAAAAAGAATACTATCTGATACTCAGGTTCAGATACATACTGATAGATCCAAACTATCAGCGTCCTGCTATCTAGATCACCTTTCCCGTTTCTTCATTCATTAGCTCTGTGCTTCTAGCAGAGCCGTTTGTGATTAAGTTCATCAACTAACTTAGCCTTCGGAGGTGGACTCCCGACCCAGCGGTCGGGCCACATCTGACGCTTTCGTTTTGCAGGACATCACGTGGAGATCCAAGGGCTGAGCAGATTTTGGACGCATCACTACCTGCTGGGGACTGATGCACAACCATGGACAAGAATACGAACAAAACATATTCAAAACAACAAGGAATTCACCGTGGTCTTGCAAAATTGCATACATCCATTTGAGAGAGAGAGAAAAAAAGGATTCCACTATATTGTGAAAACTTCACCACTTTCACACTATTCAAAGTGTTTTCTTCTGCTTACCTTTCTAGGTTATACCCAAAGAGAAAATATTTATAGGGAAACCCAAAACCCTAATCATGATATAATTATAACACAGTCAAACTCTAATTACACGAACCCGCAGAATACAAGGCATACCCTAACCCAACATCACTTACAACAAAGAGGGAGCCTACTAGCATTTGAAATTTCTGGGTTTTGAGATGCATGGCATGGGGGTGGTTGCCTGGTGAATTATACATGAAGTTTTACTTGGATATCCAAAACTCAAGATGATTTTCTCTTCAATAAGTTGCATGGACTAGAGGTATCGATCTCAACCCAAAACCTAGAATTGTGTGTAATGCTACTCACGTTAATTCCATGGATGCTGCTTTGGCAATCACATGTAATACATAAACACAAAGATATTAATGAAGCTTCAAGATCGATGGGCGTTTGGAGATTGATAGAGAACACTGTTATTCCTAAGTTGACACTGTGAGGGGGGGGGGTGAATCAGTGTCTTTTAAAATTCTCTTTGATGTGGCGCTTCTTTAAACTCAAAACAAGGTTGGTCAAGATAATCCTGTAATTATCAATTACACAAGGACACGTCCACCACACACCACAAGTGGCTGGGTCCACCAGACAGTGCACCATCACTCTGCAATTAAGGCACTCCAATATATGCAATGAAAAATAAACTAGAAACGCAATACACCAAATTTACGTGGTTCAACCAAATTGCCTACATCCATGGAATAATGCCCTAAATAGAGCTTTGTATTTACTCAATACTTTCCAACTAGAATTTTGATCATTACAATGATCAAAGAGCACTCGCTCTCAATTAATTCAAAATATAGAGCACCCACTCTAGTATTAACTCTTGCACCCACAAAAGTAAAAGGCTACCTCAACCCTAACAAGTAACTACTTGAAAGGTAAAAATTTTCAAATTAACGGAGATTACAATAGATTACTCACCTTCTTCTTCAACGTTTTCATCAAAATATGCATCCAAACTTGTTCTCCATACCCATATTGCTTCTTGGCTTTTCCTCCACGTTTTTCTTAGTCTCCACAAGCCAAAAACACCAAAATCCCTCTTCTGTTTCGCTCAAATTCAAGCTTTTAAAGATAATTAACGTTGATGCACATGAACTGTTGGATTTCATCTTCTAGATGAGTCCCAAAGAGAATCTAATCCCACAGCTGTTGAATATCCACTTTAAAAAGGCGGGTGAAATCTAGGCCGTCAGATCCTTTAAGTGATGTAAGATTAGAGTACCCTTCACCAAATTATTTCAAATGGAATCTTTTCTAATCTTACCTTTAAGCTGCGATACACAGGATCATGTTGATCATTATACTTTGCAGTGCACCATATTATCATGCTCCCGACCAACCAAAAGGTGCGCAATGAAATCTTTTCCGTCTTGGGCACTTGAAAACCAAACGCATCAATCTCGACCCTCAAAATTGAATCTTCATCCATGTCCTTCTAATAACCATTAGATTGTATCATTCAATCTTTCAAAATTACACTTTCCTCCTTGAGATGTAAAACTTATTTCACAAAGACCCCCGAACTCTTAAGAATTATTTTGGAACCTCTGAGAGTAGATTACATCACAGTATCCAAATTTGATATTTCTTCTACAATGCCCATATTTGCTTCCATATCGCACACTCTCACGAGAAACCTCATACCTCCATTGTTTGATATCAAAATCACAATCCGAAAAGTGCGTTGGAAAGAAGACTTAATGAAAGATGTTTCTTCAGTTTAAGTCGAACCCAGAAAACAACTTGATGACTACTCAAAAATTCATCAAATGTGACCCTTGTGCAGTGACCTGTGAAATCCACTATTCTAAGTAATGTTTGCTTCACCCAAAACACTTAAATCTTCTCACAAACACTCAAAACTGATGTAATATTGTTAATCACCCTCTAAAATATATAACAAATGCCCAAAGTCGTTTCACTTCATTCTATGGGAGCTTCACTTTAGTATGAGTCATGTACTCTTAGAACGCACTGTATTTTAGTTGCCAACAATGACAACATATACAATCTCAGCCAATGGAACAACAAACACTTTAATAAAATTCAGGAATTGAAGGAAGAGTTTGGATGGGAAATAGTATTGGTTCTTCACGTGCCTTGCCAAATGTCACTAAACTATGCATTCAAGAGGCAAAAGAGCAGGTTAGTATAGTAGACCCTTGCAATACAAAAGACCTGGATTTGAAAGAACAGAAAAAAGTTCCTTATTTCGCAAATCAAAATATTAGAAGGAACAATTTGCTAAAATTAAGAAGCTATTTTGAGTCTTTTGACTGGTTTTGATTGGATATTTTGAGTCTTTGAATGGTTTTGATTGGATATTTAATTTATTACAGATTACGTTTTGTAAGGATTTTTTTTCTCTTGCTAAATTTTTAAAGTCTAATAAAAGAACAAGATGAAACTACATATTTCAACACATTTCAGATGCAAATAAGGAAAACATTCAAAAGTACTTTATGTTATGTTATTGTTAAACAAATCGTGTTGGATCTTAATTTTAATGTTTTAATAACGAATTGTTTTTTAATAGGATTTGTTGCTCCTTTTATTTGACTTCATCAATCTAGTTATCAGGGCCCATACGTAGGTTAAGGGAAAATATAAAGGAACAGAGATTCAAACTTGAAACTTCTTTGATTATTGTTTTTGTTGGTAATAACTCTATATATCTCAATTCGATTAATTGACGGGAAAGACCCTTACCTGGATTCGCTTTCTTAAATCCACATCCTCTTTCCTCCACTAAAGCTCCATCGGGGTGATTCCACAATCACTAGGAAAGGGAACAAGTTCCACAACCCAAATGCCGTGTGGAAATGATGGAAGAGTGATCTGAAGCAAAGAACTTCTTTCCTGCATTTCTAGGAGAGAGGGAGAGAAAGAGATGGGAGCCGTCTTTCTAGAAATTTTCACGTACGAATAATGTAATCACACAAGTGATACGATGGTTACAAATATATAACATATATTTTGTAATCACCCTAATAGTGAGTTTTCAATATTGCCCTTAGACATATAATTAAATTAATAATTATAAAATCTGAATAGTTTCAATATAAAAAACTGCATGTTACAACTATATCTAAATCACATCCTGCGATCTTCTATTCTATGATAAAAAAAACTTGAGGTTTTGCTTGAAGAGCTAGGTTTCAGTCAGGAAAGAGTCACACGTAATTTAAAACTGTTGAGGAAAGTAGGAAAAAATAAAAAAAACGTCAAAACCAGAAACTTAAAGTGAAGGTGATATGATAAATGGAACATTCCTTGAGGGATAGCTAGAGTGAAGGAGCTGCTAATAGAAGAAGTGAAAAAGTCAAAACCAGGACCATGCAACCAAGAATATACTTTGTTTAGAGAACAATCTTTCCACGTTACGTTTTAAGCACGTGACCAATAAAACTCTTTTTCTATTAAGAAATGTACAACTGACACGTAGCCTGACTGAGTTTGATTCTTTGAAAAAACAACAGTACTTCTGTCCAAGCAATTCCCACCAAATCTACTCAAGCGCACGGAATTGAGATCTTCGATTTGGTGCAGGGTAGAAGTCTGGAATTCTTCGGATCATCACCCCGTTAGTGTTCTTCGACGGTTTTACCACCACAAATCCTGTAGGACTCACAGATAAAAAATAATAAAATAATAAAAGATCTCATCATCCAACCCTGGGTCCCCTGTATTTATGGTGGTAAAGTTGTCGGGGAGCATAGAGTGCCCTGACGGGTAGCTGATCCGGACTCAGGAGTTTGGATTTTGTATCGGCTAGGATAGAGTTATAGAGGTTTGTCTTCCATTTAAATCTCTCCATCACATATTATGAGGGGAGGGTTCACTTTTAAGTAGGCCTGTAAATGGACCGGATTCGGCTCCGATACACCAGTATCCGAATCTGATTAACAAATCCGCTATCCAAATCCGAATTCAAATCCGGAAAAAATTTAGAGAAGGCATCCGAATTCGAATCCAAAACTTTATCGGGTATTCGATAATAATCCGATCCGATAAAATATCCAATTATTGATTGATAATTGTCACTTTTTTACATTTTTTATTATAAATTTCTAATTTCCGATTACCGAATATCGCTATCCGAATCCGATTACTGGTATCCGAATCTGATTATCATCTATGTTTAAAGAAAAAATGTTAAATACTTTACTCTATCCGGGTAAAAATTTATCCGGATATTATCCGATTCGATAAGTAATTATCCGAATCCGAATCCGGTTGCTTAGTGGACGGATACGGATATTTTCGGATACGGATACCCTTAAAAAATAAGAATGCGAATTCGGAAGCGGATTTCGACTATTCATTTACAGGTCTACTTTTAAGTTCTCATAAAATGTAACTAGGGTGGATCTCTCGTGGGCCCACTCTTAACAGGGTTCACATCCTCTGTGGCCCAAAGTTCAGTGGCAATAACATATAAGTGTCACGAGTACTCTCTGTTTAAAACCCTTAGATTATCAGAAAATATAATCAGATTTTTAATAGACTTAATGAATACCGGTTCATTATAATTCAGATTAAACCAAACCATTTGCCCTTCTGTCTTCTTCTCCGTCTAAGAGTTAGCTATTTGTGCATGTTGAAGTTCCATCCGAACAGTAATAAGAGCTCGCGAGCAGACCCGTGGAAGAAGAGATTCCGACATACATAGAACCATGAAAGATTGGGAGAGATCTATGGAGTAAGAGATGAGCGATAGGATGGGTTTTGAAGTAGGGGAAGGCTAATGTTGATAAGACAACTTGCAGTCGCAGAGTCATAATCACAATCATTTTCTCTCTCTCGAGATTAAGATCTAGTTTTTGGAATCTTCATCTCTATAATAGACTATAGAAACAGATGAGGTGGAGAAGAAGAAGGTTGTTCCTTCGGTGGAGTTCTTGAACCGAAAGAGATTAGGGTAGAAGCCATAACCAATTAGACAACTGGTTTCATTTTTCAGTCTGAGAACCCCGTCATCTTTGATCTTCACAACTCGATTCAAACTAATATTGCCATAGAAACCACTATAGATAAAGTTACCAATTGGGAGAAAATTGAGCTGCGGAGAGCAGAAAAGGCAAAAACGAAGACAAAGAAGAAAGCTAGAGAATGTGACTATGGTTTGGTTTGATCTGGGTTAAAATTATTCATGATTAAGCCGATTCATATTTTCTAATAATCTTAAGGGTTGTAAAACAGAGAGTACATGTGGCACTCATACGTTGAGTGCCGCTAGATTGCCGCAAAACTTTCAGTTGTAGGGATGTGGGTCCCTCGTAAAAACATGTCATGAGGAGAGAATAACGAATAGAGGATCTGAACACACGTAGAAGAGTGTGCTCCTTGCGCACTCTTGACTGTTCACATCTTCTATGATTTCCACCTCCTGTAATTCCCTATAATTCATATTTAGGATTGTGACATGTGATAGTCAATAATCCAACAATTACAATCAAAACCCAATTAAAAATTCCCCCCACCTTATATAGAGCAGTAAAAAGTCCAACTTCCCACGGGGAGGTCCTGGGTTCGCATCCATCTGGCGGCACCTATATTAGTAATATTCCCCCCACCCTATATATATAAACTCTTTGGATTCAAAAAAAAAAAAAAAAAAAACCAACTAAAAATTGAATTTAATGAATTTCGAAAATTTCTTCCAATTTTGTCTCTTCCCTCTTGTGGCTAAATTTTAGTAATTTATTATATTCAATTTTTAGTTGGGTTTTGATTATAATCGTTAGATTATTGATTGTCACATGTCACAATCCATATGAATTACAAGAAATTTTACGACATGAGAATTGTAAATAATGTGAACCCCACTTGCGGTCCACTTTACAAGTAATTAGAGATGAATCCCCTCCAACATATGTAATGAAGAAGATTAAAGTTGAACCTTTCTCCAAAATGTATAAAAAATAATATTAACAAAGCACAATTCTCAATCGGTCAAGAATCCGGGATCCCAGGATTCTTGTGGGATTTAGATAATTCCCACAACCACAGTATAATTTTGTGTCAGGACACAAAATAAGAATACTGAAAAGCTAGCGTGTTCCAAAATCAGAGAAGTATACGATTTTAAGGAAGGCTTCGAATATAGAGCATCTAACGCTGCGATCCCCTCTTTTATCAGCAACTATCCCTACCGTACACTCAACGCCAACGATCCAAGAAAGCCCAATTGCTATTCCTCGATTGGTTTCGTCCCCTGTACAAGGCACACACCACTATAGAGGCGTCAAGATTGTGTTCTCTCCTCAGCCATTAAACCCACGTTTTCCCACTTCCATGGACCATCGCTTACGTACACTCCAAGCTACTCAAGAAATAACTTATCCGGATTCCCCTACAAAAGCCAAGTTAATCATCAAACTATCAACTTTCTCTTCTCTCTAATTTGCTCCAAACGTCTCTCTTCAACGTTATTCTTGGAATTTTAGTTTGTTCTCTCAGAAATTAGCAGAGATGAGAATGGATGATTCTTCAATCCCTTCCAATTCAAACCCACAACCACCTGATAATCAATCCCTCTTCCAATTCAAACCCTTCGAACGACCCATCGCGAATCGGATCGTCCGAGCCTTCCACCGTCTTCGACTCCTCCACCGCTCCGACCCCAACTTCTTCGTCCTCGGCGCCTCCGGCAACGTCTACACCGTCTCCCTCTCCACCACCCCTTTCTGTACCTGCCCTGATCGTATCATCCCATGCAAACATATTCTCTTTGTTTATCTACGTGTCCTCAACGTCTCCCTGGACGACACGTGTCTAAACCAGGCAACCCTCATGCCATGCCAAGTCAGCAACCTGCTCGTTTCACCCACTTGCCCTGAATCCTTTGCTGGAGTTCGAGTTCGTGAGAGGTATCATCAGCTCATGGCTCAGGCAACATCAACTGGGGTTCTCTCACGAGATGCTGACGTGGAAGAAGGTGCCAGGTGTCCGATATGTTTGGAAGAGATGAAGAAGGAAGCTAGGTTGGTGGCTTGTGGTTCGTGTCGGAACTCCGTTCACGAAGACTGCCTGAAGAAGTGGAAGAGGACCACGAGAAGGAGTATTAATGGGTTTACCTGTGTGATTTGCAGGGAAAGATGGAGGGATAACGGAGAGGAGGAGAGGTATCTTAACCTAGCAGCGTATGTTAGCGACGACGAGGATCTTGATCCTTGATTACCATGGCAAGCCTCTTGTGAAATGATTAACGGATTTAGGGACCATTTAATTTGTTTGTATTTTTCACATGTACATAGTTAACTTTGACAATTTGTAGAAATTAATTCAAATATAAAGTTCATTAATTTTTCTCTAAACAATTTCATTTTCTAAAGAGAATCTCTGACTTGTACCTTAAAACAGTTAGGGTAGAAATTAATTGAAATCGAGAAGCTAGTTATCTATAGAAGATTAGGTAGAAAAGTGCCGCGTATGATTTCTCATGGGTTTGAGATTGGTTCTTGAGTTTTATTTGTGTTTAGGTGGTGATGCGCCCAAGGCTGACCTGATCGCCTATGAACCGTCAATGAGCCTGCAAAACAAAGGAAGTGGAGCATGGGCCAACCTTAATTAACCTGGAGGCCACATTTAGAATGCTCTGAGAATTTGTAGAGCCTTGAACTAAACTAAAATCTAGTAGAATTGCCTTGGGTGAACGAAGCAAGGGTTTATATAGATTAACTTGATCAATCTATCCGATGGAGGCGGCCTACTTCTTTCTAGGTCATCCGATCAAGGATAGGCAATAGTTTTCTTGTTGGACTTTAAAGTCTGAATCCTATCCGAATAACATAAGTTAGTTATCTTCCAGCTTCCGAATCCTGAATCCTTACGGATTGGGCTTCTTGAAATAATGGATGCACTGCAGATATTCCGCAACGGGTAGAGTTCGTGCACAACATGCTGTGTAATAACCCCCATATTCCTAACCCGAAATCTGAATTGTAGGTCTGAATACTCGAAGGTCTAGCCAAAAGAAGCCATGGGCCATCTGGATTGAAGTCCAAGATTCGGCCCAATTAATGGTGCTTTCAGCTATGGCAAGGACCCAATGAGCCCGTATAGACGAGTCTCACATGGAGTCATCATCTCATCTTCAAGCTTGAGATTCTTAAATGCCTCGTATGAAAGGAGGTCAACTAAAGATCCCGTATCTATGAGGACTCGGTAGACTTCCCGTTTCGCCAACTTCACTTTGATGACTATAGCGTCATCATGGGAGGCATTTATTCCCTTGAGGTCTTCATCCTTGAAAGTTAGTGGATATGAACATATATCACTTCTTCTTTTGCTAGGCAATTGCATCGATCCCACGAACCGCACTTTTTGTTTAGCCTTCTTGATTGATTCTTCGGCTGGATTTGCCAAACACAATATAAATGGGAGTCTCTTCACGATCATCTTGCTTTTTCTTGAGATGCTTCTCTGCTCAATCCGGGCTCTTTGACCTTTTGCGTTCTTTTGCTGGAATTTCTCCCGATCTTGTCTCATTCTTTGAATGCACTTCCCGAGATGGCCTAGTTGAATAACTTTTTCGATCTCCATCTTGAGATTTCTACAGTTGTCCATTTGGTTGCCGTAGTCCTTGTGGAAACGACAATACTTAGTCATATTCTTATCTTCCAGACAGGAACATAGCTTACTCGGCCACTTCAGAGGTTCTTATCTCAGATTTACATTAAGATCTCTAAACACCTGGTATTTAGAGGTGTATAGTTCTCGTCGGCCAATCTACTCTTCCAGCGTCCTCATTTGTCATTCTTCCCATGAATGTTATAGCTTTGACCCAATTCTCCATAATTCTTGTGAAATCCTGTACCTACTCTAATCTGGAAATCTGTGTTGTAGGTCCAAAGATCCAAAGTCAAGGTAGAAGACAAATGTGGACCCTTTCTGTTGTACCCATTGGCTCTGACCTATAACTAATGGAGATTGATAGTGAAGATTCCATCTTGGAAACCCTGTTTGATTTTGGAAGGAGATGTAACCTAAATGATGATGGACTTGAAGGATGGACCTTGAGTACAGTGTGGACACCTTCAAAAGGTCCTATGAAGTTTCGTAAGATCCTTACTTAAGTTGCTTGAGGACCCAAGTGGTGAATTTGGCTTTTGGAAACCAAATTCAGCAATTTTGACTTAAGGCTCTGCCTTGGTCGATCCAATTGACCAAGGCAATCGACCAAAGCATGTCCGAGGACAGAATTGTATATTTTTGGAAGTTTTAGGTTTTGGAGTCCTATATATATGTAACTTCGGACTAAACCTAAACACTTTGCCTCTTAACTTTTGGAGAACGTGAGAAGAACCTTAGAGCCTCCTCTTCAAGCCCAAAGTTGATTCCAAGCATCCAAGCAAAGTTCCTCCATTAATGATTCTTCTTTTAAAAGGTTAGTATTTAATTCTATACTTCATTGATCTATTCTCTCTACAACTTCTACAATTTGTTTTGATTGTGAGGAAAGTCTTATACTACTGTAATGATCTAATCTCAGATCCTCATAGTTTGAGAGTGAATTCTCATTCACTCTATGTTCTCCTTGAGCAATATGGTGTTGTTCATTGTTTTGATTGAGCATGAGACCATGATTTACTCTTACTGTAGTTATTTGATTCTAATCCATGTTAGATTTGTTCTTAAGTTGTTTTCTATGCATGATCTACTATTCTCTTACCTTTTGAATGAATCTCCATTCATTCTAGCCTTTCCTCAAGAATCCGCAGATTAAGCCTATTAGGTGATTTATTGGATTTCTATTCCAATGGTTTTGTTTGATGTTTAGATCATCATAGATAGTCTTTATATGTTATTTTAGAATTTTCCTATTAATTTTGGAGTGTTCCGATGTGTTTTGAAGAGTTTCCGACCAAGGTTGGAAGTTACTATCCATACACAGTAGCCTTGGACGAACCTCTTGGTTGGTCCAATTGACCAAGGCAATCGACCAAGGGTGTGCCTGACAGCAACTTTGTGTCCTCCTTTGTCATTCTTCCCATGAACTTTCGAGCTTTGACCCCGTTCTTCATTTTAATGTAAATCCATAACATAAGTAGTCTCTCTTTTGTTATTCTACCTTCAAAGCAACCTACCCTATCTTCTCTCTCTTCACTTGAGTGAGTCACGGGGGGACCGCCCCAATGGATAGCATATCAAGCCTAATTCTTCTTTTCCTTCTCTCCCTTTGTGGATTATTCTCGGGCTTCGATAACCTCTGCAACCATTGCTTGTTTTTTACACTGAGAAGGGCCCCATAAGTCTTGGGCTTGTCTTAGAGCAAAACCACTAGCAATTGTGGTTGGGTTGTCCACTCCATAACACATTGTATGCCACCATATCATCTAGCTCTTCGATCTCAATAGCCACTTTATCAAATCTTAAGAGATAGTCTTGGACAGACTAATTCTGTTTTTGTTTGATGGCAAAGAGGCTATCCGCCATTTTCTTACTCCCAATGCTACTTTGGAACTAGGCAATGAACTTCCTCACAAGTTCTCAAAAGTTTTAGATGCATCTTGGCCTTAGGCTAGTAAACCACTTTATTGATGGACCCTTAAGAGAAGCCGGGAGGGTTCGGAATAACAACTCATCTTCTCTTTTGATCACAGCCATGACTGACTTGAAATAGCTAATGTGCTCGCGAGGATTAGACTTACCTTCAAAAAAAAAAAAAAAAAAAAAAAAAAAAAAAAAAAGAAAAACACCCCCCTCCCCCCACTAATCAAAAAACCGCCCCCCCCCCCCCCCCCCTCCCCCCCCCTCCCCCCCCCCCCCCCCCCCCCCCCCCCCCCCCCCCTCCCCCCCCCCCCCCCTTTTCCTCCTCCCCCCCTTTCCCCACCCCCCCCCCCCCCCCCCCCCCCCCCCCCCCCCCCCCCTTTCCCCCCGCCGGGGGCCCCCCCCCCCCCCCCACCCCCCCCCCCCCCCCCCCCCCCCCCCCCCCCCGCAACACAATCATGAACAGTAATAATCAATGGTAAAAACAGCTAATACCAAGTATCATGAATAAGATAAGAGTAACTAAATCAGAGTATGGAATATAGATAATAATAAAGTGTGATCAAAATCATAAAGGGTGAGAAGGTGTGGTAGTCACCCTCTCAGAGCAGCGGAAAAGAAATAAATCAAGTTAGTTACATATCCGAATATCACCAGAATAATTCAAAGACAAGTTAATTACAATATCCAAGGTTCCACAAATACACCAGGGGAATGGGGCACTATGCTAGGGTTTCTTCTATACTAATGGTAGTCTCCTCAACAAGTACGGATGAAGTAAACCCAGCGCTGCCGCTCCCGCACAACCGTGGGGCTAACCCCGGTGCGGATAGTAATCCTCCTCGGCTCCAATATACGGATCCTCACCGACGCCACTACCCGGAGGGTAGTATGCGGAATTATAGTCCGCCTCATAGGAGGTGCCATCGTAATCTTCGGTACCTGGAATGTAATCTAAAACATTTGCACAAAAGGAATGAGTTCGAAGAAGTTAGCAAGGAAGTTATTCCATAATTAGAAATCATACACATTCAGAACATATAATAATGCAATGTGATATGGAACATATGATGCAGATATGAGCCTAACTCTATGAATGCTGGTCTCTAAGGTAGACATGCTTTAAGTCATAGCACCGTACTTCTCTGGGGTCGTCATCCACTCTCCCATTTCCATATCTTGGGAATGCCCGGGGAAGATCGGTAAAGTCATCAAAAACCATGGTAAGGGGATCGGTCACCGCTCTCTCACATCACCATTTGGTCAAGTACTTGCGCATGTCACAAGAAAGCATAGCCCAATGCAAGTCATCTACTCGCCGGTCAAGTCGATTCAGATACGTCCATTCCTCGCCCCCGGCGATCCTTTCCGGTATCCTTCACACTAGAGTCAGCGAAATCCCGGATTTCGGACTCATCAACCCTATTGGTCATCCACATATAGTAAACGGGAAGCTCTCACGTCCTCTCACGGATTGGTTACCGGTCTTGAGCGCCCGTGAGCCCAAGTCTATCCATATGCAACTCTACCAATAAATGGCCCCTTTCAGGTATCCGTAGCATGGTTTATGTCCCCTACCGGATTGGCTACCGGCCTAGAGCGCCCATCCAACCATACACTACCACGGGTTGTTCGGTCTCAATGCCCTTCCGATTCGGGTCTGACACGACAAGGATGAACCTAGCCACACAACTAGACAATCCTATGTATGTCATCCAATAACTCGGGAGAGTGTCGATAGGCACCATCGGAGAACATCCCATACTATTCCCTCCGATGCCCAAGGACAGAAGTGTCAGTAGGACACCCTCCAATCCCAAGTCATACGTAAGCAATCACACATCAAATCTCATCATTTCTCATGCATCCAATGCATATTCATAATAGTAATCAAATCATGATATTGAAACGAATCATTATAAACATAAGCAAATCAAAATGATAAAGTAACACAACAAATGTATAAAGATTTAAATGTTACTGTTCTAACACATATGTAACAATATCATAATGATTGAAAGAAATTTAGGGATTTCATTCTTTGAATAAAGCACAATTCAATATTTGATGACTTATATGTTTATGGATATAACCATCCTTACCTTGGATGAGTTGATGATGAATTGAGAATACCAAGAATAGTCCAATAGAATTGTTAAGGCCCTAAACAAACATCAATAATAAGTTAGAAAAGAAGTCGAGAAGATCGGATGTCATTTGGGTCAAAATCGACCAAGGTTGTTGTCAAGAACAACTTTGGTCGATGGTCTTGGTCGATGGTATCGACCAAAAGTATCGACCAAAATTGTCCTCGGGCGTAATAGTGGATTTTGGGGATTTTGGTCCTAAATGAGTCTTCCGGTGTTCGGATCAATCCAAACTTGGAGGCATACTTGACAACAGTAGTAGGACACTATAAATCAAGGAATTAACCCAATCCAATGGTCTAATTAAAAAGCCCCAATTTGAGCTATCAAGTTCAAGTGATAAACATCATGGCATGAGTTGGAATTGATTGCATTGATGAGGAATAGCATGCAATAGCTAGAGGAACTAATAGAAATTCGATTGGAATCATATGGCAATGTTAAACATGAACATAATACACTCTATAGCTCAGTTTGATACCAAATGGTATGATGTTAATAGGTAAATCATGGAATAATATGCTAGGCATGAGATATAAGCATTAGCATCAATGAATGGCTAAGGGAATCATGGATTGAGCATGAGTAGGCACTTGGAGTGGTGGTTGCAAGGTTGCAGCACCATTCCAAATGTCCCATCAGCAAGATGACAATAGAAAAGAGTAGAAAATGGTAGGGTAGAGAGTGGAATGAAGAGTCATACCTTAGTGTGGAAGATGAAGACAAGAATCAATGATAAACTAAGTGTCTTTGATGAGATACCCTTCACACTAACCAAGGAGCTGCTTTGGGAAGCTCTCCCCACGTTCCCGTGTGAGAAAAATGATTGCAAAAGGCTCAAGGCTCGAGGTCATATTAAATAGAAAAGGAATATTCCATGGAATCATTAACTTGGCAGATCGGGACATTTTGGTCGAGGTCCGGTCGATGGTATCGACCAAAATGATCGACCAAAATATTTTCAGCAGAAAACTCAGGTTTAGAACAGCAACTTCAAGTAGGGATTTGAAAGGCTATACAAGGTCAAATTGAGTGAGGTTTTCTTCCACAATTCAATCAAGAAGTCTAGTTTCGGGGAATACCTTCGGATTGTGCACAGGAGGTCATTTGGTACATCAACCATATTAATCTTCTCCGATGCGCAGACTTTCCTTAAACACTGACAATGCATTTAAGCAAGGGGTATCATTGTCAATGTCCATGGGCTCGGTCTCCGAATCATGATCATCAATCAGGATGGTCCATAAATCTCTTCTTCCACCGCTTCGGGTCCTCGGACCTGAATACAACAAAGGATCCGGGTCGTGGTCAAGGTTAGAATAGGGCTGGATATTACATTCTCCCCCCCTTAAAAGAATTTCGTCCTCGAAATTGAAAGCGTACATGTGCTTCCAAAAAGATGAGGAAACTTCTCCTTCATGTCTTCTTCTTTCTCCCATGAAGCTTCTTCAGGGGTATGGTTTTTCCATCGAATCTTCACCAGAGGGATGGTGCGATTCCGCAACTGCTTGTCCTTTCTATCTAGGATTTCGGCTGGTCCTTCATCGTAAGAAAGATCGGCACTAAGTCCTTCGGGTGCTTGCTGTAGTATGTGCTCCGGGTTTTCTAGGTATTTCCGAAGCATTGAAACATGGAACACATTGTGAACTCCAGCAAGTGACGGAGGCAAGGCCAAGCGGTATGCTACAGGTCCAACCCTTTCCAAAATCTCAAAAGGTCCAATGAAGCGGGGACTAAGCTTTCCTTTCACATTGAATCTTGTCACCCCTTTCATAGGTGATACTTTAAGGAAGACTTTCTCTCCAATTGGAAATTCTAAGTCGGTTCTTCTCTTGTCGGCATACGACTTCTGTCTTGACTGAGCAGATTTAATCCTTTCTCTTATCATGTCAACCATATCACTGGTAGCTTCAATCATCTCTCGGACCTAAGACTTTTCTTTCACCAGTCCTCACCAATACAAGGGCGTTCTACAAGTGTTACCATACAAAGCCTTAAACGGAGCCATGCCTATTGTTGCTTGATAACTGTTGTTATAGGCAAACTCGACTAAGGCTAGGTGTTCATCCCAATTTCCACCCATGTCAACCACACAAGACCTAAGCATGTCTTCAAGAATATGAATTGTCCGCTCGCATTGTCCATCGACGTGGGTGATGAGCTGTACTCAGATTCAATTGGGTTCCCAAGGCTTTCTGCAATCCATTCCAAAACCTTGAGGTGAACCTAGGATCACGGTCCGAAACGATACTCACCGGTACTCCGTGTAGACGAACTACATTGTCCACATAAAGTCTAGCTAGCTTATCCAAAGAGTAGGTGATCTTCATAGGAATGAAATGGGCTGATTTAGTCAACCTATCAACAATCACCCACACAATGTCATTTCCCTTACTCGTCCGCGGCAAGCTAGTCACAAAGTCCATTGAGATATCTTCCCACTTCCAACTAGGAATAGGAAGGGGCTGAAGTAATCCAGATGGGGGTTGGCGAACAGCTTTCACACGTTGGCAAGTTCCACACCTGGCAACAAAGTCTTCAACATCTGCTTTCAAACCATTCCACCAAAAATGTTCCCTTAAGTCCTTGTACATTTTGGTACTTCCAGGGTGTACTGTAAAGATGGACTGGTGTGCTTCTTTCAATATTTCTTTCTTGATTTCATCAACAGCGGGCACACAGAGTCTACCTCTAAACAATAAGGTACCATCCATAGATGTACTAAAAGCAGGGTCCATTTCTGAATTCGAGGCAATCTTATCAATCTTCTCTTTCAACTCTTGATCAGAACTTTGCAAGGCAACAATTCTATCTCTAAGGGAGGATCTTGCAGTCATGGCATAGAGAATACAATCCGAACCCTTAGGGACCACTTCCAAACCAAATCTTTCCATCGAGGACAACAAAGGCCGACTCAAAGCATTTAAATCCAACTCTTTTCTTTGACTCTTTCTACTAAGAGCATCCGCCACTACATTTGCTTTACCCGGGTGGTACTGGATGTCACAATCATAGTCAGAGACCAACTCCAACCATCTTCTCTGTCTCATATTCAACTCCTTCTGGGTGAAGAAGTATTTCAAACTTTTATGATCCGTGAAGATGGCGATCTTCTCACCGTATAGATAGTGTCTCCAAATTTTCAAAGCAAAAACAACAGCTGCAAGCTCTAAGTCATGAGTGGGGTAGTTCCGCTCATAATCCTTTAGTTGTCGAGAGGCATAAGCCACTACCTTTCCGTGTTGCATCAACACGCAGCCCAAACCGATTTTAGAAGCATCAGTGTAGACCGTCAATCCACCGGAACTATCAGGTATAGTCAGAACCGGCGCGCTTGTCAATCTAACTTTCAGCTCTTCAAAGTTCTTCTCACAAGAATCGGTCCGGAGCAAACTTCTCTTCTTTTCTAGTTAGCTTAGTCATAGGGGCAGCCAACCTAGAAAAGTTTTCAATGAATCTCCGGTAGTATCCCGCTAATCCAAGAAAACTTCTTATCTCGGTCACGGTCTTCGGTCTTTCCCAATCGCAACAGCTTGGAACTTTCTCTCGGGTCAACACGAATACCCTCGGCTGAAACAACATGGCCAAGAAACACTACACTTGAGAGCCAGAAGTCACACTTGCTAAATTTAGCATAGAGTTTCTTTTCTCTCAACCTTTGCAATGTGCAGTTCAGGTGCTCCGCATGCTCTTCCTCATTCTTTGAGTAAATCAAGATGTCATCAATGAAAACGATTACAAATTTATCGAGTACATCGTGAAATACTCGGTTCATGAGGTCCATGAACACGGCAGGGGCATTAGTCAAGCCGAAAGGCATCACTTTAAATTCATAATGTCCGTACCTTGTTCTCGAACGCCGTCTTAAGGATGTCACTTGACTTCACCTTCAGCTGGTGATATCCCGATCTCAAATCAATCTTTGAAAAGACAAAGCAGCACCCTTCAACCGATCAAAAAGGTCATCAATCCGAGGCAAAGGATATCTCGTTCTTGATTGTCACCTTGTTCAATTCCCGGTAGTCAATGCACGTACGCATACTACCATCTTTCTTCTTTACAAACAAGACCGGAGCTCCCCAAGGCGACACACTTGGCTGCACGAAACCTCTCTCTAAGAGTTCATTTAATTGAGTTTGCAACTCTTCGAGTTCGGTAGGTGCCATTCTGTAAGGGGCCTTGGATACAGGAGCCGCTCCAGGAATTAAGTCTATAGAAAACTCAACTTCCCTATCAGGAGGCAAACCTGACAAGTCATCCGGAAAAACATCAGGGAATTCACTAACAACTCTGACTTCTTCAAGTCTCTTCTTCTCTCTGACCTTGCTTCCAGACGAAGCATCTCCCAAAAAGGCATGGACTTGCATTAGAGTGGACAAGGTCTTCTTGCTAAATCTTCCCTTCTCTCCTTGAAATTCGAAAACTGAATTCTCTTCTACACGGAACTGAATCTTCTTTGAGGAGCATAAGATCACGGCATTGTAGAAGGTCAACCAGTCGATTCCCAAGATTACATCAAAATCTCTCATGTCAAACAATACAAGGTTTGCCTTCAAATTTCTCCCACAAATCAAAATGGAACAATCTTCTAACACTTTATCTAGTTTAACAGCAGACCCAACAGGGGTACAAATAGACAAATGACTAGATAAACATCGAGGTGTCAAGTTAGTTCTCAAGGCAAAAGTAGATGATATGAATGAATGTGATGCACCCGTATCAAATAATACAAATGCGGGAAGAGAAGCTACTAACAGAGTACCTGTTACAACATCGTGGCAGGGGTCTTGCTCGGTACCAGATATGCTAAACACTCTGCCTAAGGGAGGGGCAGAAGTAGCAGCAGGAGTACTCTTCACTACAGGAGCTTG
Source organism: Hakea prostrata (assembly GCF_041222555.1). Lineage (NCBI taxonomy): Eukaryota > Viridiplantae > Streptophyta > Magnoliopsida > Proteales > Proteaceae > Hakea > Hakea prostrata. The sequence goes on along the minus strand of NC_142606.1, from coordinate 42,055,689 downwards.
AGGTTGCACAGACTTCTTGGGGCAAGAACGAGCATAATGGCCTGCTTGCTTGCAGAGGAAGCAAGTAGTATCTTTCGGTCCAATAGGAGCTGCAGCAGGGGGAGGTCTCTGATAAGCTGGTCTAGGATTCACCATCCCAGGCCTAGGAGGATAAGTAGCTCCCTGAGGTCTGGCTCCACTGGACTGACCATAATAGCTCACAGAAGGGAATTAGGATTCGCACCAACATTTCTCGGCTGAAAGGCGGGTGCAGGATAAGGAGTAGGTCTAGCAAAACGCCGATCGCTGCGGTCCACAAATCCGAAGGTCTAGGTTGCCGTGGTTTCGAACTCGAGCATTTTCCTTTTCATTTTCTTCAAGCTTCTTCGAGTTTTGAACCACCCGAGCATATCCTTCAAGAGGCAAGACAAAGGAGGTATGCCTTAATAGAAGGTCGCAAACCCTTGAAAAACTTTTTCGCCTTGGCTTCTTCGGACTTAATAGACTCGGGGGCGAAGAAGAAAAGTTCTTCAAATTTCTCTGCCGATACTCAAGCACGTACAAAGTACCTTGTACTAAGGCCATGAACTCGGCCTCCTTTGCGTCCTTTACAGCTTCCGGAAAGTAGTTCTTGCAAAAAGCTTCCTTAAACTTCTCCCAGGTAACAACACCACTATTCAAGGTCTCAAGGATAGGCCTAGTGGAAGCCCACCATGCATCACGCTTCTTGCTGAAGCTTCGCTCGGCAAACAACACTTTCTCGAGCATCGAAACATTGCAAATGTCTCAAGGCCTTCTCCAACTCACGAAGCCACTTGTTCGGAAAGAGGGTGTCCTTTGTTACACCAATAAAGGAAGGTACTTGTAACTTTAGGAAACTTTCCATCAAACGGGTGTGGGGTGTCCCGGTGAATCTTTCCATAAGAGGGGCTGCGGCTCCATAAGTTCCAATTCCGGCACGGTTCTCATTGCGAAGGGTAGCAAAACCAGTCATCATTTGATTAAATTGGGCAGCCTGCTGTTGCATCATGTTGGTCATGACGCTGGCGATATCTCTAAAGCTTCCGATATCGGGGGCACCAGGAATGCCATTCGTGGTGTGGCTATCGTCCCGTGTCTCGCTGATCGGAGCCCCCAAAGGGGGGTTTCTTCGTTTCCGTTGCTTCCGGATCCGACGAAACGATTTCTAAGTAAGACCATTCTGCAAGGATCAAAGATAAGGATACCAAAATTTCAAATTTGACAAAGACAACTTGGCCAACGAATAGGATAACCAAATCATGGTTAGAATTATCAATATAACAAGAAATAAATCAGCATTGATCAAAATCCAAAGGAAATGAGTCAAAGAATCAAAAACTCCCAAAATAACCCAATGCAGAAAAAAGAAGGATTTTGGTCGATGCTTCTTGGTCGATGGTATCGACCAAAAGGATCGACCAAAATAAATTCTGCGCGAAAATCAGATTTAAAGGGCCCACTTCTCATTTCATTTTCATTTCTCACTCAACCATTTCGAGTTTAGCTCCGGAGAAAGCGATTTTCTAGGGTTTTCAAAAGTGTTAGGACTTGATTCAAGGCTTCAATCATTCTTGATAATCTCACTTGATCATCTACACAAGTAAGTTCTCTTTCTTTTTCTCTTTTCTTGTAAACTTCATTCACCATTGTTGTGTTCTTCAATAAAACTGAGTAATACTTGTAGCTAATGGTTAGAATCATACATATAAATGATTAGAAACATGTTTTCATAACTTTTCAAGTAAGATTAAGTTCCAAACACAAGATTGCATCCATTTTGGTTACCAAAACACTATTCATTTCACAAAAACTCAACTTTACAAGCACTTGTCTCATTTTCAACCCAAAAGGAATTTTGACATGAAACAAATTTCTACAACACTGATCTACTAGGGGAAAAGTGTTCCCACTCTCCATTCGGTCAAATTCCAATTTTTCAAAAATCACAAATGCAAGCCAAAAGAGGGATTTTTCTCTCTTACTTGCTGAATTTTCACTTTGAATATGCCAAAAAGATGGATTTTCACCAAATAAAGTATTCTAGCATGCTTGTATAGGTCTTATGCATATGTTAGAATGATCAAATCAAAATTTCACCAAAAATCGAATTTTCTGAAAATTTACGAAAATGCCCTTCATCTAACAATCATACACTGAGACTAATCCAAATGAGTTTCTTTCCTTGTTTCAACAGATACACCATGCCTAGAGGAGGGAGACGAGTAGACAGGGGTAGAGGACTTGTTCCCCGGGCTGAGGTCATAGACGAGGAGCATTTCACTACTCCTATGGCGGAGTTTCTATACGAGCATTATTTCCATGATATACCGATCGAGCACGGACGATTGGTGGATGTGGATGATTTAGAGGTATTTCGCATCCGAGAGAGATTAGAGGCTATGGATTGGCTTCACTTATACACTACGGCACAGCCATCTACCCGCATCTTATCGTATACTTCTATAGTAATCCGACTTACCGCATAGAGGATGATCCGAGGGATGGTTCTAGGATTGTCATAGATTCCATGGTCGGAGGTAGAGAGATCAGCTTCACTACGAGGACACTGGCTCGCATCTTAGATGTACCGATCGTACGAGATTCCCGTTGGTGGATTCCCGCTGGTACAGATATCACAGAGGTGCTTCTTCCTTATGAGGTATACGAGGTGTGCATGACTCTATGGGATGACATTGATTGTTATATGCCCCGGTGTGGTACTGAAATGCGTCCTTCAGCTAGAGTTATCGCTCGCATCGTCGGGCGAAACATCCTTCCGAAGGCAGGGCATCATAGCAAAGTGTCGGCGATGGAGGCACTGATCATTTATAGTATGTATACTGGAGTACAAATCGATTTAGCATACATCATGCAAAATGTCATGATTGATCGGATCGAGTTTCCTGGGGATAGGAACTTGGCTTTCGGTCGACTCTTGACTCGTATCTTTGAGTACTTTGGTGTGGACTTGGAGCATACACCTACGATTCAGGGTCGAGATTTAGGTGAGCCCATTTGTACATGGTTGATCAGGAAGATGGGGCTCCAAGATGCAATCAGATCAGAGGATGAGGATGATATCGATGATGCATCAGGAGATGACGACTCAGAGGATGATAGTACTGATGATGATGATGGTGGTGACGATGATGAGCATAGTGAGGATGATGATCAGGGTCATGATGATCAGGGTCATGAGGAGGCTCCGAGGCATGAGGAGGTTCCCGCTCCACGATTTATTGAGGTCGGAGGCCCATCACACACGACTTCTGAGGCTCCAGATGTGGCTTCTCATCACTCGTCGATTTACTCTATTCTTGAGAGGATCGAGGCTCGGCAGAGAGGATGGAGTTACACATGTGCACCCTCGTGAGAGGTTTGCACGATCCGGAAGAGGAGTTCAGATCTAGGAGGGATCAGACAGATCGCAGGAGTCGTTCACCTACATAGACATCACTAGGAATTTTCTTTTATGTCATTATGGATGTATTTCTCTTTTTCAGACTTGTAAAAATTTCCCTATGAAATCAATGAAGTTCAGTTGTTTTGTCTATATTATTGTGTCTTATTCATGAGTCAAATTATGTTTCAATATTTTGGTTTCTAGTCCAGGTTATCTATTATTCACTTCTAGGAGCACTTGAGTCACTTTCGGATCTGTGACTCGGAATGTTCCGTCACCGTTTCTGTGGTCGGGGTTCCACTTGATCTTGGGCTCGATACCAATCAGTCACATCCACCCAGCCGGTACCCCATTTGGAATACCCGGGATGTGATCCACAGCCAAGGATCAATGATCCGAGGTCCATGCCTCCCACATACACGGTAACACAATCATGAACAAGTAATAATCAATGGTAAAAACAGCTAATACCAAGTATCATGAATAAGATAAGAGTAACTAAATCGTGTACGGAATATAGATAATAATAAAGTGTGATCAAAATCATAAAGGGTGAGAAGGTGTGATAGTCACCCTCTCAAAGCAACGGAAAAGAAGTAAATCAAGTTAGTTACACATCCGAATATCACCAGAATAATTCAAAGACAAGTTAATTACAATATCCAAGGTTCCACAAATACACCAGGGGAATGGGGCACTATGCTAGGGTTTCTTCTATACTAATGGTAGTCTCCTCAACAGTACGGATGAAGTAAACCCAGCGCTGCCGCTCCCGCACAACTGTGGGGCTAACCCTGGTGCGGATAGTAATCCTCCTCGGCTCCAATATACGGATCCTCACCGACGCCACTACCCGGAGGGTAGTATGCGGAATCATAGTCCGCCTCATAGGAGGTGCCATCGTAATCTTCGGTACCTGGAATGTAATCTAAAACATTTGCACAAAAGGAATGAGTTCGAAGAACTTAGCAAGGAAGTTATTCCATAATTAGAAATCATACACATTCAGAACATATAATAATGCAATGTGATATGGAACATATGATGTAGATATGAGCCTAACTCTATGAATGCTGGTATCTAAGGTAGACATGTTTTAAGTCATAGCACCGTACTTCTCTGGGTCGTTAGTCACTCTCCCATTTCCATATCTTGGGAATGCCCGGGGAAGATCGGTAAAGTCATCAAAAACCATGGTAAGGGGATCGGTCACCGCTCTCTCACATCACCATTTGGTCAAGTACTGGCGCATGTCACAGTAAAGCCTAGCCCAATGCAAGTCATCTACTCACTCGGTCAAGTCAGATTCAGATACGTCCATTCCTCGCCCCCGGCGATCCTTTCCGGTATCCTTCACACTAGAGCCAGCGAAATCCCGGATTTCGGACTCATCAACCCTATTGGTCATCCACATATAGTAAACGGGAAGCTCTCACGTCCTCTCACGGATTGGTTACCGGTCTTGAGCGCCCGTGAGCCCAAGTCTATCCATATGCAACTCTACCAATAAATGGCCCCTTTCAGGTATCCGTAGCATGGTTTATGTCCCCTACCGGATTGGCTACCGGCCTAGAGCGCCCATCCAACCATACACTACCACGGGTTGTTCGGTCTCAATGCCCTTCCGATTCGGGTCTGACACGACAAGGATGAACCTAGCCACACAACTAGACAATCCTATGTATGCCATCCAATAACTCGGGAGAGTGTCGATAGGCACCATCGGAGAACATCCCATACTATTCCCTCCGATGCCCAAGGACAGAAGTGTCAGTAGGACACCCTCCAATCCCAAGTCATACGTAAGCAATCACACATCAAATCTCATCATTTCTCATGCATCCAATGCATATTCATAATAGTAATCAAATCATGATATTGAAACGAATCATTATAAACATAAGCAAATCAAAATGATAAAGTAACACAACAAATGTATAAAGATTTAAATGTTACTGTTCTAACACATATGTAACAGTATCATAATAATTGAAATAAATTTAGGGATTTCATTCTTTGAATAAAGCACAGTTCAATATTTGATGACTTATATGTTTATGGATATAACCATCCTTACCTTGGATGAGTTGATGATGAATTGAGAATACCAAGAATAGTCCAATAGAATTGTTAAGGCCCTAAACAAACATCAATAATAAGTTAGAAAAGAAGTCGGGAAGATCGGATGTCATTTGGGTCAAAACTCGACCAAGGTTGTCGTCAAGAACAACATCTTTGGTCGATGGTATCGACCAAAAGTATCGACCAAAATTGTCCTCGGGCAGAATAGTGGATTTTGGGGATTTTGGTCCGAAATGAGTCTTCCGGTGTTTGGATCAATCTGAAACTTGGAGGCATATCTAACAACAGTAGTAGGACACTATAAATCAAGGAATTAACCCAATCCAATGGTCTAATTAAAAAGCCCCAATTTGAGCTATCAAGTTCAAGTGATAAACATCATGGCATGAGTTGGAATTGATTGCATTGATGAGGAATAGCATGCAATAGCTAGAGGAACTAATAGAAATTCGATTGGAATCATATGGCAATGTTAAACATGAACATAATACTCTCTATAGCTCAGTTTGATATCAAATGGTATGATGTTAATAGGTAAATCATGGAATATATATGCTAGGCATGAGATATAAGCATAGCATCAATGAATGGCTAAGGGAATCATGAATTGAGCATGAGTAGGCACTTGGAGTGGTGGTTGCAAGGTTGCAGCACCATTCCAAATGTCTCATCAGCAAGTTGACAATAGAAAAGAGTAGAAAATGGTAGGGTAGAGAGTGGAATGAGGAGTCATACCTTAGTGTGGAAGATGAAGACAAGAATCAATGATAAACTAAGTGTCTTTGATGAGATACCCTTCACACTAACCAAGGAGCTGCTTTGGGAAGCTCTCCCCAAGTTCCCAGGTGAGAAAAATGATTGCAAAAGGCTCAAGGCTCGAGGTCATATTAAATAGAAAATGAATATTCCATGGAATCATTAACTTGGCAGATTGGGACATTTTGGTCGATGGTCCTTGGTCGATGGTATCGACCAAAATGATCAACCAAAATATTTTCAGCAAAAAACTCAGGTTTAGAACAACAACTTCAAGTAGGGATTTGAAAGGCTATACAAGGTCAAATTGAGTGAGGTTTACTTCCACAATTCAATCATGAAGTCTAGTTTCGGGGAATACCTTCGGATTGTGCACAGGAGGTCATTTGGTACATCAACCATATTAATCTTCTCCGATGCGCAGACTTTCCTTAAACACTGACAATGCATTTAAGCAAGGGGTATCATTGTCAATGTCCATGGGCTCGGTCTCCGAATCATGATCATCAATCAGGATGGTCCATAAATCTCTTCTTCCACCGCTTCGGGTCCTCGGACCTGAATACAACAGTGGATCCGGGTCAGGGTCAAGGGTAGAATAGGGCTGGATATTACACCAAATGCTTCCAAGATCAGAATAATGGGAGGAAGACAAGTGAGAGGATCGTGTTTGGTTGGTCTCAGGTTACTCAACCTTACGTCCCCGCCTTCCTCGACTTTCGCCCTCTTGTTCACGAACTCATTCTTTTGGGGGTCTCCTTGGTAAGTCTTGGGTCCCCTGACCGGACAAATGATTGAATACACTTCCCCGAGTTTGATATCCTTGGGGAGGTGGTTCTTGAATATGAACTCCTTGATTTCTCTCTCCAACCTGGGACTCCATCGATTCTGCCGTTCTCGAACCTCGTTCTCTGGACGTCGTCTAGCCTAAGTATGTTGAATGGCTTTATGCAATCTCCCTTCTCGAGTATTTATAGCGAGTCCTGGTGGCACCCCGACTTAATGAACTAAGTCTCACACAACTCCTTGAAGTTCCAACATTTGTTGTTGCATTTCCATTCGCATATTTTGTAAATCAATTGTTGTTGGGGGAATTAGGAGTTGTTTCGAACCTCCTTCTCCAAATGGAGTTGGTATGGTTCTTAGAGGAGCCTCTGGAATCCCCTTTTTGACCTAGCTCTTGATTTTGATTTTGTTGATTTGGAGAAAGGGGAATATGCTGTTGAAAACCTTGAATGCGCTCATTCCCCATCATCCTTCCTCTTCCTCAAGTAGTGACTCGATTGGAATTCAAAACAGCACGGTTGGTGGTTTGTCTCACCATGGCTCATCGTTATGTTTTCCACAGACGGGGCCAATTTGTTGCATCTAGGCCTTCTTCACGTCAGCCGAGTAGTTCGACGACCTCTTGAGGGCTTTTTCAACGTGAACTGAGTAGGTGTAATGTCACGCCCTCCCAGCCGGTACCCTATCTGGCATACCCGAGAGTGTGATCCACAGCCCGAAGATCAGGTATCGAGTGATCAACCTCCCACATAAACAATAACATAATCATGAACAATCATAACAAGAATGCAGAAGATAAATCATAGATCCAATAAAGAAAGAATGAATCATAACTGAATCAGAATAATAGATATAATCAGAGTATCAAACAGATAAGTAAAGTGAAGCAAAAATCCCACTTTACATCCAGCGGAAAAGTAGCTCTAAAAGAATAAACTAGACAAAACCTAATCCCAGTAACAAGTACATTGGGTAACTAAATTATTCTCCACTTTATAGACAACATCCTTGTAAGTGTAAATCTCATAAATAGCACAAGGACGCTTCCACTCAATGGTCGGACTAAGCATCGTACGGAGCATAACCACTCGCGGGATCTTCGAGTAATTGTGGTAACCGCAATCACCTTCCCCGGAGATATGCCTCTTCGCCTTGCGCTTCTTCATAGGGACCGTCATAGTACTCGGTACAGACTGGGATAGTCTAACAACATTGTACAATAAAGGAATGAGTTTCAAAGAAACTCAAAGAAGGCGATTAAAAATCCATAATAACATAAATGGCGAATTCCGAACACTCATAAATGCAATATGATATGAGACAAACAATGAATGAATGAATCTAACTCTATGTATGCTGGTCTCTATTGGCGGACATGCTTTAAGTCATAGCACCGTACTTCTTTAGGAAAGTCCACTCACATCCTCAACCATTTAAGATATCTTGGATTCTCTCACGGATCATTTCACCGGTCTTGAGCAGCCGATTGGTAATGGGTCCTTCATCCTCGGGACAAACCTTGGCAGGGGGTTAAGTCAACACACTCTCTCACAACCATTTGGTATAAGTCTTGGCGCATGTCGTGGTAAAACCTAGCCAAATGCAAGTCTTCTACTTGGTTACATCAAGTCGATCCAGATACTTCCATTCCTCGTCCCCGACGATCCTTTCCGGTATCCTTCACACTAGAGTCGGCGTATCCTATGGCACCGACCCGGCCCCCCCCCCCCTACCCCGGGGGGGGGCGCCGGCCCGCGGGGGCCCCCCGCCCCCCCCCCCCCCCCCCCCCCCCCCCCCCCACCCACCCCCCCCCCCCCCCCCCCCCCCCCCCCCGCGGGCCCCCCCCGGGCCCCGCCCCCCCCCCCCCCCCCCCCCCCCCCCCGGGGCGCGCGCTCCCCCCTCCGATTAGGGTCCGACATAACAGGACATCCTAGCCAAACACTACTAGACAATCCTAGATATGTCATCCAACAGTTTAGGAAGGTGTCCGGAGGGCATCTCCGGAAACATCCCATAATATTCCCGTAGTAGTCCAAGGACAGAAGTGTCAAAAGGACACCTCTCCTTTCCAAACCATACGTAAGCATACACATGCATCAATTCATATCATCATATATATGGTAACTTCATATATGGAAAGAAATCAGTAATTACAATCACTTGTACAACATTGGTAAGTAAATCATACATGAATCAATTTAATATGAATAAGTAATGCTACTGTAATCAAAGTTATGCAACAGTAGTATATCATTGTAAGAATCTAATTTAGGAAACATATTAATGATATTCAAATATAGAAACCCGATTCATGCTATCTATGTAATTAAGGAAATAACCATCCTTACCTTTTATAACTCGCAAAGGGATCCTAAGAAATCAAGTAAGATCTTGGCAAACTTGAGAAGAAGGTCCTAAACAAGTATATACAACATATTAGGAAAGATCCCTAACAGAAAAAGATATCAAAACATCCGAAACAGACCAAATCCGAGTTGCTTGTACTCATTGGTCGAGTGGATTGGTCGAGTGGTCCAGTCGACCAATCAGTCACCAATGCAGACAGTAGCTTATAAAATCAGAGTTTTAAGATATGAAATCCGAATTTGGTGGTTCAAAAGGGTACTAATCAAGGGGTAGACTACATCAGTAGTATTCTAACAAATAGGGGACCTCAAAACACCAATCAAATCAAGATATCAAGATCCAAATTAGGAAACAAAAAGTTACCATAATTAACTCAAACATGGATCTTGATGAATTTGAAATAGAAAACAAAGACAAGAACAATAGGAGGATGGATCATTGCTTTCGGTAATGAAAACATGAAAACATACATAGGTCTTCATGGAATAAGGCTTAGAAGCATAAATCTAAATAAGGAAATAAAACCTACCATATATGTAACTATCATGCATCATGAAGAACACATAGTATGGTAGAAGAGAACATCTAGAAATCTATAGATTATGGATCATTGAAAGAAAACACAGTAATTACTACTAACATGATCAACAAAAGAAGATCCAAAGAGAACAGAATTCAGATTAGAAGTTTAACAGAGATTAAATCATGGTTTGATCATGAATCCTTCAAAAGCTTGCAATGATCATGGTTAAGATCATTGTTCTAGCCTTAAATCCTTAGGATGATCATGAGAACATGTTCAGAGATGTTTGCAACAGAGAATGCAGCATCTCTTCTACTGTCTCAACTCAAAAAGGAAAGAAAAGCAAAGATGGAGGAGAAGAAGAGAGAGTAGACATACCTTTTGATGCAAAAGAAGAGTTTCGACGAAGATCCGTCAAGAAAACACCAAGGATGCAAGAGAGATGACTTGCAGAGGTCTTTGGTTCGTTCCAGAGGGTTTGGAGGCAGCACATACGAAGTGGACTCGAGGTTGGACTTAAATAGAGCAAGAACAACCTAATTGCCAAAGACAAGACTCATTGGTCGAGTGGATTGGTCGACTGGCCCAATCGACCAATCGGTCCGACCAATGCTCGACAAAGAAGGCCAAAACAGGGAATTGAAGGTCCAGATCAAATCCAATCCTAAAGGGGTTTTGCACACAAGTCAAGTGACTTACCTATTAGGTAGAAATGCCTTCAAACCAAGATAGAGAGCACTCCAAGTCCATCAACTAATTAGATCTTCATCAGGATTCAGTTTCCATAAATAGAACCTCATCATCAACTTTCATGGATTCAAAGCCAGACACCAAGTCCTCTACTGGGATGGCCCACCCCCCCCCCCCCCCCCCCCCCCCCCCCCCCCCCCCCCCCCCCCCCCCCCCCCCCCCGACCCCCTGACCCCCACCCCCACCCCACCCCACCCCCACCCCACCCCCCCCCCCCCCCCCCCCCCCCCGACGCCCCGACCCCCCACCACCCACAACCAAGGAGCAACCTAAACCACCAAACACACCCACAACACCCAAGAAAATCAAAGAGCCCAAGAGCCCCACTAGCTCCCAACACAACAACCCACCCCCCCCCCCCCCCCACACCACACCACACCACCCCACCCCCCACAAGGATCGGTCACCACCCCCCCCCCCCCCCCCCCCCGCCCCCCCCCCCCACCCGCCCCCCCCCGGTCCGCCCCCCCCCCCCCCCCCCCCCCCCCCCCCCCCCCGGGGGCCCCCCTTGCCAATTAGGTTGATTCTTGCTCTATTTAAGTCTAACCTCGAGTCCACTTCGTATTTGCTGCCTCCAAACCCTCTGGAACGAACCAAAGACCTCTGCAAGTCATCTCTCTTGCATCCTTGGTGATTTCTTGGCGGATCTTCGTCGGAACTCTTCTTTTTGCATCAAAAGGTATGTCTACTCTCTCTTCTTCTCCTCCATCTTTGTTTTTCTTTCCTTTTTGAGTTGAGACAGTAGAAGAGATGCTGCATCCTCTGTTGCAAACATCTCTGAACATGTTCTCATGATCATCCTAAGGATTTAAGGCTAGAACAATGATCTTAACCATGATCATTGCAAGCTTTTGAAGGATTCATGATCAAACCATGATTTAATCTCTCGTTAATTTCCTAATCTGAATTCCGATCTCTTTGGATCTTCTTTCATTGATCATGTTAGTGGTTAATGGTTGTGTTTTCTTTCTATGATCCATAATCCATAGAATTCTAGTTGTTCTCTTCTACCTTACTATGTGTTCTTCATGATGCATGATAGTTACATATATGGTAAGTTTTATTTCCTTATTTAGATTTATGCTTCTAAGCCTTATTCCATGAAGACCTATGCATGTTTTCATGCTTTCATTACCGAAAGCAATGATCCATCCTCCTATAGTTCTTGTCCTTGTTTTCTATTTCAAAATTCATCAAGATCCATGTTTGATTTATTTATGGTAACTTTTGTTTCCTAATTTGGATCTTGATACCTTGATTTGATTAGTGTTTTGAGGTCCCCTATATGTTAGAATACTACTGATATAGTCTACCCCTTGATTAGTACCCTTTTGAACCACCAAATTCGGATTTCATATCTCAAAACTCTGATTTTATAAGCTACTGTCTGCATGGGTCGACTGATTGGTCGACCGGACCACTCGACCAATCCACTCGACCAATGAGTACAAAGAACTCCAGCACTGGTCTGGTTTCGGATATTTTGATATATATTCTGCTAGGGATCTTTCCTAATATGTTGTATATACTTGTTTAGGACCTTCTTCTCAAGTTTGCCAAGATCTTACTTGATTTCTTAGGATTCTTTAAGTAGTTATAAAAGGTAAGGATGGTTATTTCCTTAATTACATAGATAGCATGAATCTAGTTTCTATATTTGAATATCTTTAATATGTTTCCTAAATTAGATTCTTACAATGATATACTACTGTTGCATAACCTTGATTACAGTAGCATTACTTATTCATATTGAATTGATTCATGAATGATTTACTTACCAATGTTATACAAGTGATTGTTATACTGATTTCTTTCCATATATGTAGTTACCATATATGTGATGATATGAATTGATGCATGTGTATGCTTACGTATGGTTTGGAAAGGAGAGGTGTCCTTTCGACACTTCTGTCCTTGGACTACTACGGGAATATTATGGGATGTTTCCGGAGATGCCCTCTGGACACCTTCCTAAACTGTTGGATGACATATCTAGGATTGTCTAGTAGTGTTTGGCTAGGATGTCCTCGTTATGTCGACCCTAATCGGAGGGGTATTGAGACCGAACGACCCGTGGTAGCAATGGGGATTCATGGGCGCTCAAGACCGGTAACCAACCCGTGAGAGGACAGGAATCACATTGTGGGGGCCATGTATTGGTAGGGTTGCATATGGTTAGACTTGGGCTCATGGGCGCTTAAGACCGGTAACCAACCCGTGAGAGGACGTGAGAGCTTCCCGTTTACCATATGTGGATAACCAATAGGGTTGATGAGTCCGTAGTCCGAGTTGGCCTGGTGCCATAGGATACGCTCGACTCTAGTGTGAAGGATACCGGAAAGGATCGCCGTGACGAGGAATGGAAGTATCCGGATCTCGACTTGATGTAACCAAGTAGAAGACTTGCATTTGGCTAGGTTTTACCCCGACATGCGCCAAGCATTTATACCAAATGGTTGTGAGAGAGTGTGTTGACTTAACCCCCGCCAAGGTTTGTCCCGAGGGATGAAGGACCCATTACCAAACGGCTGCTCAAGACCGGTGAAATGATCCGTGAGAGAATCCAAGATATCTTAAATGGTTGAGGATGTGAGTGGACTTTCCTAAAGAAGTACGGTGCTATGACTTAAAGCATGTCTGCCAAGAGAGACCAGCATACATAGAGTTAGATTCATTCATTCATTGTTTGTCTCATATCATATTGCATTTCCGATTGTTCCGGAATCCCGCCATTTATGTTATTATGGATTTTAATCGCTTTTACCGAGTTTCTTTGAAACTCATTCCTTTATTGTACAATGTTGTTAGACTATCCCGCAGTACTGAGTACTATGACGGTTCCTATGAGGAAGCGCAAGGCGAAGAGACATGTCTCCAGGAAGGTGATTGCGGTTACCACAATTACTCGAAGATCCCACGGGTGGTTATGCTCCGTACGATGCTTAGTCCGACCATTGAGTGGAAGCGTCCTTGTGCTATTTATGAGATCTACACCTACAAGGATGTCGTCTACAAAGTGGAGAATAATTTAGTTACCCAATGTACTTGCTACTGGGATTAGCTTTTATCTAGTTTATTCTTTCGAGCTACTTTTCCGCTGGATGTAAAGTGGGATGTTTGCTTCACTTTACTTATCTGTTTGACACTCTGATTATATCTATTATTCTGATTCGTTTATGATTCATTCTTTCATTATTGGATCTATGATTTATCTTCCGCACTCTTGTTATGGTTGTTCATGATTATGTTATTGTTTATGTGGGAGGTTGATCACTCGCCCCCCCCTCCCCCCCCCCCCCCACCCCCCCGCACGCCCCCCGGCGGGGGCGGAAGGCGCGGGGCGGGGACCCCACACCAACAAACAACAACGAGACCGGGGGGCGGGGGGGGGCCCCCCCCCCCCCCCTCAAAAAAACTCCCCCCCTACAAAAAAAAAACGCCCCCCCCCCAAAAAAAGAGGAAACTTCTCCCCCCCATCTCCTCCTCCTCCCCCCCCAAACCCCCTTCGGGGGTTGTTTCCTCCACCGAATCTTCACCAAAGGAATGGCGCGATTCCGCAGCCGCTTGTCCTTCCTATCCAAGATTTCGGCCGGTTCTTCATCATAGGTCAAATCAGCACTAAGTCCTTCAGGTGCTTGCTGCAAAATGTGTTCCGGATTCTCTATGTATTTTCGGAGCATCGAAATATGAAACACATTGTGCACACCAGCAAGAGGCGGAGGTAATGCTAATCGATACGCAACAGGTCCAACCTTTTCCAAAATCTCGAAAGGTCCAATGTAACGAGGGCTAAGCTTTCCCTTAACATTGAATCTCATCACACCCTTCATTGGTGAGACCTTCGTATAGACTTTCTCTCCAACTTGAAATTCCAAATCGGTCCTTCTCTTATCAAGATAAGATTTCCGTCTCTGATCAGGCAGACTTAATCCTTTCTCTTATCATATCTACCATAGCACTTGTAGCTTCAATCATCTCTGGACCTAAGACTTTTCTTTCAATTGCTTCACCCAAAGTACAAAGGTGTCCTACAAGTACTACCATACAAAGCCTTGAATGGAGCCATGCCTATTGTGGCTTGATAACCGTTGTTATAGGCAAACTCAACCAAAGCTAGGTGTTCATCCCAATTACCACCCATATCCACCACACAAGATCTCGAGCATGTCTTCCAATGTCCGAATTGTCCGCTCGCATTGTCCATCGACCGTGGATGATGAGCTGTACTCAAGTTCAATTGGGTTCCCAAGGCCTTCCGCAAACTATTCCAAAACCTTGAGGTGAACCTAGGATCACGATCCGAGACAATACTCAATGGCACACCATGCGTACGAACCACATTATCCACATAAAGCCTTGCTAGCTTATCCAGTAGTATGAGTGATCTTCATAGGAATGAAATGTGCTGATTTGGTCAACCTATCAACAATCACCCACACAAGGTCATTGCCTTTACTTGTCCGAGGCAAGCTAGTCACAAAGTCCATGGAGATATCCTCCCACTTCCAACTAGGAATAGGAAGAGGCTGAAGTAATCCAGATGGAGGTTGTCGAACGGCTTTCACACGCTGGCAAGTCTCACACTTGGCAACAAAATCATCAACATCCGCCTTTAGACCAATCCACCAAAAATGTTCCTTCAAGTCCTTGTACATCTTGGTGCTTCCCCGGTGTACAAGAAAGACCGACCGGTGTGCTTCCTTCAATATTTCTTTCTTAACTTCTTCATTTGCAGTGCACTACACCTTCCTCTAAACAACAAAGCACCATCCATGGATATACCAAAGTCGGGGTCCGACTCAGATTCGAAGAAATCTTCTCAACTTTGATCAAAAACTCTTGATCGAACTCGCAGAGCAACAATCTTATCTCTAAGACCAGATCTTGCCGTCATGGCAGTAAAGAATAAAATCGGAATTCTCGTGGACGATTTCCAAATCAAAACTCTCAATAGAAGACCACAATGGTAAACTCAAAGCATTCAAATCCAAAGTCTTCTTCTGGTTCTTCCTACTAAGAGCATCAAAGAACAACATTTGCTTTCCTGTGATGATACCGAATATCACAATCAAAATCGGAGACTAGTTCCAACCATCTCCTTTGTCTCATGTTCAACTCCTTTTGGGTAAAGAAGTACTTCAAACTCTTATGATCCGTGAAAATGCCAATCTTCTCACCGTAAAGATAATGTCTCCAAATCTTCAAAGCAAAGACAACGGCGGCAAGTTCTAGATCGTGAGTGGGGTAATTCCGCTCATAATCCTTCAATTGCCGAGAAGCATAGGCTACGACCTTGCCATGTTGCATCAAGACACAACCCAAACCAATCTTTGACGCATCGGTATAAACCGTCATACCACCGGAACTATCGTATAGTCAAAACCGGGCACTTGTCAATCTATCTTTCAACTCTTGGAAATTCTTCTCACAAAGCGCGACCAAACAAACTTCTCTTCTTCCCGGTCAACTTAGTCATAGGAGCAGCCAACCGAGAAAAGTTCTCAATAAACCTTCGGTAGTAACCCGCTAATCCAAGAAAACTTCTTATTTCCGTTATCGACTTCGGTCTCTCCCAATCAGCCACGGCTTTGACTTTTTCAGATCGACACGAATACCTTCGGCTGAAACTACATGACCAAGGAATACCACTTCTTAAGCCGTAAATCACACTTGCTAAACTTAGCGAACAACTTCTTTTCCCGCAACCTTTGCAAAGTGAAACTTAGATGACTCGCATGCTCTTCTTCGCTCTTCGAATAGATCAAGATGTCATCAATGAAAACAATCACAAACTTATCAAGCACATCATGAAATACTCGGTTCATGAGGTCCATGAACACCGCAGAGCATTGGTCAATCCGAAGGGCATGACTCTAAACTCGTAGTGACCATACCGCGTTCGAAAGTCGCTGTCTTGAAGATATCACTAGACTTCACTTTCAATTGGTGATATCCG